>NC_081554.1:194820507-194873007 GCF_963082655.1 Stomoxys calcitrans | reverse complement strand
ACAGCTTTTACTAAAGTCTACTTCAAATTACAGGTGTTTATCCTACCCTAGGCCAACTTCATTTGAGTTGTAAAGGGTGATTTTTTTGAGGTTAGGATTTTCATGCATTAGTATTTGACAGATCACGTGGGATTTCAAACATGGTGTCAAAGAGAAAGATGCTCAGTAGGCTTTGACATTTCATCATGAATAGACTTACTAACGAGCAACGCTTGCAAATCATTGAATTTTATTACCAAAATCAGTGTTCGGTTCGAAATGTGTTCAAATTTTGACAAATTTTGTTCAGCGATGAGGCTCATTTCTGGTTGAATGGCTACGTAAATAAGCAAAATTGCCGCATTTGGAGTGAAGAGCAACCAGAAGCCGTTCAAGAACTGCCCATGCATCCCGAAAAATGCACTGTTTGGTGTGGTTTGTACGCTGGTGGAATCATTGGACCGTATTTTTTCAAAGATGCTGTTGGACGCAACGTTACGGTGAATGAACACATTTCGAACCGAACACTGATTTTGGTAATAAAATTCAATGATTTGCAAGCGTTGCTCGTTAGTAAGTCTATTCATGATGAAATGTCAAAGCATACTGAGCATCTTTCTCTTTGACACCATGTCTGAAATCCCACGTGATCTGTCAACTACTAATGCATGAAAATCCTAACCTCAAAAAAATCACCATTTATATTGCCGATGCACTCAAGCGATGTCATTATGTCTTATATATGGAGCACATACAAATATTTCAATAGATTCACTCCCCCTCCACTAAACATGTTCGGCCTTCTCAATCATTATGTAGTACAACTATTAAAAAAATCCCATTAAACTTAATAAACATGGAGAGAGAGAGCGAGAGAGAGAGAGAGACACTAGGAAAATTACTTAAATAAATCATATCTTGTCGTAGTCAACATAAAAGGCCACTCAAGTGAAAAAGCGCCCTTATAAAATATAAATTGGGCAATTTTTGTATTCATAGAGATATAAGAAATTTTGTTTGGGAATTTTTAACCTTTCAATGTGCATGGAGGTCACTGTGGAACAGAGGTTAGCATTTCCGCCTAAGACACTAGAAAGACTGTGTTCAAATTTTGGCTGAACATCAGAAAAATTTTCAGAGGTATCCTGCTCTGTTAAAAGCTTCTCTACCAAATGGTGTGGCTGAATGGCATGGCGTTCGGACTAGGCATGAAGAAGGCGGCCGCGCTGACTGCACTCATTGATATGAGAGAAGTATCCCCTCTTTCTTAATGGAATTTTCATTAAGTAGGCTCTTTGGCCCCTTCCTTTGAGCATTGAATGACATTAATGCTTTTACTAATTTCTTAATTTTTTCAAAAAAGTTTGAGACAAAAATACAAAAAAAAAAAGTTTTGTAACTATCGATGTATGTGTGTGTGTGTGTGTGTGTGTACAAAGTGCTGTGAAAGAGTCCATATGGAGCTTCCAAAGAACTTGTACATGAATGGAATGAATGAATGAATTCATACACCACTCAGAGTTTTTCTCTCAAGCAAGAGAGACGGGCCAGGTACATCGTCCAACTCACTGACCTATACGGTGACCACCACTACAGTCTCAAAAAGAAAATGTATCAGCCCCATATTCGTTTGGCTTGAACACAATACACTTGCATTTGTCGTATGAAGTCTTTTTTAAATATTTGATTTTTTACAAGAAATGTGCATTAGCAGCACATCACACATCACACAGCATTCAGCATTTCACAGTTGTGGAATATTTTTATTTACAATACGACTGCACTTTACGCAAATGGATGGACAAATTTGTCAACCAATTTCAACAGCTTGATGAAGAGATTTTTTGTTTTTCCATTTTTTTTTTTGCATGGCAGTTTTCATGATGGAGACAAGTAACAGGTTCTCAAAAGCAAGGTACAAAGGGCTGATGACCACACTGGCCTCATCCCCTATGTTTTTTGCACAAAATGGGTTAATAGGGGAGGCTTAATATTTAGTAGGCCACCGTAGCGCAGAGGTTAGCATGTCCGCCTATGACGCAGAAGGACTGGTTTCGAATCATGGCGAGATTGCAATAAACAATTTTGAGAGGTGGTTATCATCTTCCAATGCGAGGTGGTTATATCAATTTTGAGTGGTAATTATCATCTTCTAATGCTAGCGACATTTGTGAGGTACTTTGCCTTGTAAAAACATCTCACCAAAGAGTTGCCACACTGCGGCACACCGTGCGGACTCGGCTATAAAAATAGGACGGAGCTTTATTTTTGAGCTTTAACTTGAATCGAACAGTACTCAGTGATATCTAAGAAGTTTATCCTTGTTCTTTAATGGAATGTTGATAGGCAAATTTGCATTTGCAATATTTAGGATAAGGAAATACGAACTGTTTTTATACCCACCACCATAGGATATTCATTCATTTAGTTATTCATTTAGTCATTCCGTTTGCAACACATCGAGATATCCATTTCCGACCCCACAAAGTATATATACTTCGGATGGTAGAAAAATTCTAAGGTGATTTAACGAGGTCAGAGTGTCTGTCCGTCCGTACGTCCGTCAGTTGTAATCACGCTAAAGTCTTCAACATGTAAAAGGGTGCTTGGTTCGGCCGGGTCGATCTTGGGAACACACCACCATGGATTCTGCTAAAAATTTATACACAATAAATTAAGATGAATGACATGATTTTATTCTACCCACCAAACTTCTGTCAAACCAGCAAAAATTAAAGCTTCTAGGAACCGAACAAGGCTTATCGAGAGACCGGTTTACATGGGAGCTATATCAGGTTATAGACCAATTTGAACCATACTGGACGCAGTTGTTGGAAGTCGTAACGGAACACCGCATGCAAAATTTCCGCCAAATCGGACAAAAATTGCGGCTTGTAAGGGCTCAAGAAGTCAAATCAGGAGATCGGTTTATATGGGAGCTATATCAGGTTATATACCGATTTGGACCGTACTGGGTACAGTTGTTGAAAATCGTAATAGAATACTATCTTCAAAATTTCAGCCAAATCGGACAAAAATTGGGACTTGTAAGGGCTCAAGAAGTCAAATCGGGAGATCGGTTTATATGGGAGCTATATCAGGTTCTAGAGCAATTTAGACTGTACTTGGCACAGTTGTTGAAAGTTATAACGGAACACTTTCTGCAAAATTTCAGCCAAATCCGACAAAAATTGGGACTTGTAAGGGCAAATCGGTAGATCGGTTTAAATGGAAGCTTTATCAATTTCTAGATCGATTTAGACCGTACTAGACATAGTTGTTAAAAGTCATAACACAACACCACATGCGAAATTTCAACCAAATCGGACAACAATTGAGACTTCCAGCGGCTCAACAAGTCAAATCGGGAGATCGGTTTAGAGATCGAAATCAGTCGAAAAATGCGGCTTGTAAGGGCTCAAGAACTCAAATCGAGAGATCGGTTTATATGAGAGCTATATCCAAATCTGAACCAATATGGTCCATTTGCAACACCCAACGACCTACATCTATAGTTAGTATGTGCGCAAAATTTCAAGCTGCTAGCTCTACGCGTTCGACAGCTATCGTGTTTTCGACAGACGGACATGGCTAGATCGACTAGATATCGACTAGATCGACTCAGAACGTCGAGACTATCAAGAAAATATATACTTTATGGGTTGTTAGACGAATATTTCGAGTTGTACTAACGGAATGACTAGATTAGTATACCCCCATCCTATGGTGGCTAAGTTCAGCCGGGCCGATTCTTATACACCCTCCGCCATGGATCACATTTGTCAAGATCTTTTCCCGATATCTCTTTTTAGGCAAACATATTATAAAAGGAAAGAATTGCTATGAGCTACAATATCAATATATGGTCTGATTCCGACCATAATTGAAATTAATGTTGGAGACCAGAGTAGAAGTCGTTGTGCAAAATTTCAGCCAATTCGAATAAAAATTGCGCCCTTTAGGGGCCCTAGAAGTAAAATAGGGAGATCGTTTTATATGGGAGCGGTATCAGGCTATAGACCGATTTAGACTGACACTTATGTTGAAAGTCCAGAGAAAAGTCGTTGCAAAATTTCAGCCAAATCGGATAATAATTGCACCCTCTAGAAGTCAAGATCCCAGATCGGTTTATATGGCAGCCATATCAGGTTATGGACCAATTAAAACAATATTTGGCGCAGTTATTGGAAATCATAACAAAACCCTTCATAGAAAATTTCAGACAAATCGGATGAGAATTGCGCCCTCTAGTGGCTCAAGAAGTCAAAACTCAGGATCGGTTTATAAGGCAGCCATATCAGGTTACGGACCAATAAAAACAATATTTGGCGCAGTTATTGGAAATCATAACAAAACCCTTCGTACAAAATTTCAGTCAAATCGGATGAGAATTGCGACCTCTAGTGGCTCAAGAAGTCAAAACTCAGGATCGGTATATATGGCAGCTATATCAGATTATGAACCGATTTAAACTATACTTAGCGCAGATGTTGGAAGTCATAACAAAGCACGTCATGCAAAATTTCAGCCATATATTTAGAATAAGAATTGCGCCCTCTAGTGGCTCAAGAAGTTAAGATCCAAGATCGGTTTATATAGCAGCTATACCAGGTTAAAGACCGATTTCAACCATACTTAGCTAATATGGTTCAGATCGGTCTATACTCAGATATACCTGCCATATAGACCCATGTGTTGATTAGGGTTTTGAGGCCATACATTCTGCTGCATTCGTTACCCGATTTTGCTGGAATTCGACACAGTGAGTTGCTTTAAGAATTCAGTTATCACACCTTAATATGGTTCAGACCGGACTTTCTTTAGATATACAATAGCTGCCATAAAGACCGATCTGCCGATTTAGGGTCTTAAGGCCATAAAAGCCTCAATTATTATCCGATTTCTCTGAAATTTGAAATGGTGAGTTGATTAAAGCCTTTCGATATCCGATTCATATATTTTTGAGATCGGTATTTATTCAGATATATCCGTTATTTAGACCGATCTGCCGATTAAAGGTCTTAAGCCAATAAAATCTGCATTTATTGACTTGACTTGCGACTTGTATCAATGTATGGTGGCCACTGTAGAGCAGAGGTAACCTAGGTAACACAGCGTCCTAGGCGGACATTGAAAATATTTCAGCGGTGGTCATCCCCTCCTAATACTGCCGACATTTATGAGGTATTTTGCCACGTAAAAATTTCTCTCTAAAGAGGTGTCGCTCTGCGGCACGCCGTTCGGACTCGGCTATAAGAAGGAGGTCCCTTATCATTGAGCTTAAAATTGAATCGGACAGCACTCATTGATTTGTGAAAAGTTTGGCCCTGTTCCTTAATGCAATGTTCATGGGCAAAATTGCATTTGACTTGTATTAAGCCTTCCGTCATCTGATCATCATATGGTCCAGATCAGACCATATATTTTAATCCTATAAAATGCAGGTTTGTTGCTTAATGTCATTTGAACTGCGACTTGTACGAGAGTTCTCGGAACCTGAGTCAAATATGATCCAGACCAGCCCCATTTTCATATAACTATGGATGTGGAAGTGGAGTTGTTATAAAAGAGGATGGTTAATATATCCATGCCCCACTTTTCCATTTTTTTGGGGGGGTGGTGGGAGGGGGAGTAGGAGAGATTTATGCATGAATATCCCACTTTTTCTTTTCTAATCATTGGCTATTAGACCTCAATCCCATTCTCTTTGCATTTACATTTCCCTAAATTCAATTGTTGAAATTGAATTAAAATGACTCTCTTCATTGGTAGTCGTTTTCGCACCAATTTTAATGCAAATGAATGCTGATGGCTGCCCATATCAATGGTGGTGTCATTCATTTCAATTGGAGGTGCTTAAGTCCAAGTTAATCTTAAAGTAGATGGGATAACCATGAAAGAAAAAGCGAAGAAGAAGGTTTCTTCTTCTTTGGGGCATACATAGATGGGTTACAGCATATTCTTTATGCTGCCATTAGTAAACGAAATCTTGGCAATGTGGAAGCAGCATAATGTTGAAGGGGATGTGGGGGAAATGTTCCATCCGAAGGTTTGTAAGGAGTAATTGACATCTTGACATGTATAACCATACTCGAAAGTTGTGTCATGGTGCGGTTCAAGGGTCCTCAGCGGCGAATGGGACTTAAGTAGTCCCACAACAGTTGCACCACTACTTGCTCTTATCGTTACAAGTGGCATGATATATACACACACACACACAGACACACACACACACACACATATGTTAACGCTCTGCCTTCTTATACTTTTACAGCTGATTCCTTGAAAATATCCTTGCGCCTTGGCTTGGAAGGACATTGAGGGTAATCGGATACGAGGCACAGTATCCTTTAGACAATGTAAATGAAAACTTTTATAGCACATCCCATTCAATTTTCATTTCTTTACTGTCATGTCAATGTAAGTGTGTGGTGTCAATGCCAACAAAGGACACTGTGACTAAAATGCCCTTTTTGGGGAAAGAGAGAAAAAAAAAAGAATATGCAGAGGCCAAATAAAAATGTTCAGTTTTTATTTTCTTTTCAATTGGAGGGGGTTTATTTTCAATCCTTTCATTTGCACTCATCGATTGTTGCTTGGCCAGCATTACATGACATGGGTCAAGGGTCAATTATCAATTGAAATGTTCTATTGTCGAAAATTGCTGCATTGTCTTTGCATCCTTCGCACACAAATACATGGACACACCATGCGAGTGAGAGCCAGATATCAAGGCAGCAGATACTATCAGAAACAACGAAAGTGTTGAAAAATAATTTGTAGTGAAACCAAATTGTTAATGTTAGGCATATAGGAAACATTTTTTATACCCAATATCATAGAAATGGGGGTGTATTAACTTTGTCAACACATTGGTAAAATATCGTCATAAAATCCAAAGATTTTTTAACCATGTCCGTCCGTCTGACTGCGAAAATCATGTCATATAGATATTGAGCTGGTTAAGTTCGAAGATGGGCTAAATCAGACTATATGTTGATATAGTTCAGGAACGTTGACAGGATGAATAGGTCCCATGCTAACAGACAAGACAGCCATATGTCCAAAATGGTCAAATCTGTCCATCGCAGAGTACAGCCCGAACATTAGGGTGTTCGATTTAGACGTGGTGTTTTCAAGAACCACCATAAGAAGACTTCACAGCAATGGGTTGTGGATCATCTCTACTACAAAAGTGGCAATTTTTCAATCAAATGTAACCGTTCAACTAAAAAGTGAACTTTAAAGCTGAACAAAATTTTCTTCCGAAAATAGGGTCACCCATAGAAATAAGTTTGCTGTTATCAGCAAACACTTTCTGCTGATTGAAGCAAACTTTTCCAAATTAATGAGCCTCTAAAGCAGCACACAAATTTTTAAAAAATAATTTGAAGTTTTAGACTAATTTCAATTTTTTACAGAAAATGTTTGCTGTTTCAGCAAAAAAAAAAATACTGCTATCCCATTTTCTGTAGACTAAAAAATTTCTCTGAGTGAATTGACAAATATTTTTCCTGTTTTTACTAACAAATTTCTCTGAGTGAAGAATCTAAGCATTCCCCGAACAGTAAAATCGGATGGACAGATAGATAATCGTACAGACAGACGAACATACTGAGAGACGGGCGGAAAGTTTGATAGACAGACGGAAAGACAAATGTGTGGACGGGCAAACAATCGGAAAGACAGACGGACAGATAGACGGATTGACAGACGGACATACAGAGAATCGAATTTATGGAGAGGCAGACAGACATATGGGGTTTATTATCGCAGATTTTTTACTGACTGAAAGACAAAGAGAAAAATAAACATACAGAGAGACGGACTGATATATGAATAGACAGACAGACGGATAGGCAATTAGACGAAAAGACAAATGGATGGGCATAACGGGACACGCTCAGACAGTTTAGCTAAATGATCGACGTTTTTTGGCAAACAGACAGAGGGTGGACAGATGAAGAGACAGGTGGAGAGACAGGTGGCCAGATAGGCAGACAAAACGACAGATAGACGGATGGACAGATAAAGAATCAGGCAGACACACAGATAGACGGACTTATGGAGAGAGGACAGATAGTTGAGTTTAATTATCGATGAAAGACAGATGGAGAGGCAGACTGACAGACTGAGAGAAAGACTGATAGATGGATAAAAAGACTTACAGATGGAGAGAAAGACTGAGAGACGCATAAAAAGACGTACAGACGGAAAGAAAGACTGAAAGATGGATAAAAAGACTTACAGACGGAAAGAAAGAAGTACAGACGAACAAAATGAATGGAAAGATAGACGATCGTACAGACAGACAACATACAGAGAGACGGACTGATAGATGGATAGACAGACGGATAATTAGACGTAAAAACAAATGGATTAACTGATGGACATAAGGGGACACGCTCAGACAGTTTAGCTAAATGATCGACGTTTTTTGGCACACAGACAGAAGGAGGACAGATGGAGAGACTGATGGACAGATGGGCAGACAAACGGACAGATAGACGGATGGACAGATAAACAATTAGGCAGACATACAGATAGACGGACTTACGGAGAGAGGACCCACAGTTGAGGTTAATTATCGATGGTTTTTTGATGAAATACAGATGGAGAGGCAGACTGACAGACGGAGAGAAAGACTGAAAGACGGATTAAAAGACTAACAGACTAAAAGAAAGACTGATGGACGAATAAAAGAACAGATAAAACGGTGAACTGATAGGCAATCTGACAGCACAGACGAACATATGGAGAAAGGACTGACAATTTAGGTCTATGACTGCTAATAGACAGATGAAGGGAAAGAGTTACAGACAAACATATGGACGAATAAACATAAGGACGGACAAACAGACGAACAGGCATCGTGCAGACACATAGACAGACGATTATTCAGAGAAATGGACAGACAGATGAGCGTAATTTTCGAAGGGTTATTGGTGGCAGACATATGGAGAGCTGGACGTACAGAGAGTTGGAAGGACAGAGGGACGGACAGATAGACAGAGAAACAAACCAATAAACAGACGGACGGACAAACAAACGGACGGATAAACAAATGGATGGACAAACAGACGAACAGGTAAAACAGTTGAAAAGATAGACCATCGTGGAGACAAATATACAGACAGACGATCATACAGAGAATCGGACAGACAGATGAGGGTAATAATCGAAGGGTTTTTGCTGACACACATTTGGAGAGACACACGTACAGAGAGTTGGAAAGACAGAGGGACAGATACATAGAGAAACAAACCAACAAACGGACTGACAAATGAACAGTTTAATAAACAGACGCAGAGATAAACAGATGGAGAGAGATGAACAGACGAAATGAATGGGTAGATACACAATTAGACAGACGAAAATGCAGATGAATATACAGAAATATGAAGTTACATATGGAACCGTAACGCAGAGGTTAGCATGTCCGCCTATGACGCTAAACGCCTGGGTTCGAATCCTGGCGAGACCATCAGAAAACATTTTCAGGTATTTGCGAGTAGAATACGAATCTGATATCCAAATGTGGGACCACGTTTCTGGGGGTCCACCCCTTCGCCAAAACACCCCCCAAACAGGACTTATTTACTGACCATGGAAATATGGGGCTTAAATTAAAGGTATTTGAATGTAGAATACGAATCTGATATCAAAATATGGGACCAAGTGTTTGGGGGGCCACCTCTCCTCAAAGACATCCCCCCAAAGGGACAAATTTACGACAATAGGAATATGGAGCTCAAATGAAATGTCTTTGGGAGTAAAGCACGAATCTGATATCAATATTTGGGAAAAGTGCCTATGGGGCCAGCCCACCCCCACAACACCACCCAAATAGTAAGTATTTTCTGACTCAAATAAGAGGAGTTTAAAGTGGAACAAATCCGATATATATTTTCCAGGCCAACTCACTGAGTGACCGCCCATCCCCCAAAACACCCCCAGCTGGTCATGTTTGCCGACTACGGAAATATGGGGCTCAAAATAATGGTATGTGGGAGTAGACCACGTATCTGATCTCAACATTAGGGGCCAACGGTCTAGCGGACGTCCCACCACCATAACAATCCCCAAATAGGACGTATTTGCTCACCAAGACAATTTGGGTCTTAAAGAGAGAGGGTCAATAACGATCATATGGCTCAGATAAAGGCACTTATATTGTTAAACTGTTAGCCAAGCGATATACTATTTTCGTAGCATGGTATTTCACCAAAAAATCTTTAATTGTCGAAAATAAATATTTCATGGAAACTTTTGTTCCATATAAAGTAAAAGAAGGCGCAGCGGAGCGGGCCCGGGTCAGCTAGTTCTTTATAAAACATTCAGTGAAACTTTCCCTAAGCATTAGGTTCCCTTCCTATAGTTCTTCTCTCTCTACTCATTTGATTTTTCCGATATATGTTAAGGGTAACATTTAATTTTTATAACATCTCCATTTATGATTGTGGTTATGGCCATGCTGGCTATATTGTCAATGACGATGATCCAACATGAATGATTTTAGTTGCATAGCTTACAGTCATCACACACACATACGAAATTCGATATGGACATGAACCATAAATTCATCTCTTTAGGTATTTTTCTTTCGCAGCGGAGGCGAGGCAAGGCAATCTGGGATAATGTGCTGACATTTGTGCTAGACTAGCCGTTGTTGGCCTTACAGCAATCGATGCCACAACGAATGACGGTGGTGATTGCTGCTGCTGATGTGGCTGCAAAGGATTGTCTTGCCAGCACATTTGTTACAACAAATGACAAGCTAATGCTCTTCTGACCATTATTGTGCTGAGATCCTACTGCATGGCAAGCCATTTTCGTTCATGACACGAAGACAAATCGAAAAGTTAACAACTGCAGTTGTTTGCCCTTAACAGCTTTGGCAAATACATGAACACTTATTGCGAAGTCACATCATTTTGCCTTCTTCAGCAGTTTATTTTACGAAATTGGAGAAATGCAAAAGAAATTGAGCGACAAACAAATTTTGACAACTTTTATGCATTTCTGTTTTTCAATGTTTGTTTGGGGAAAAACTGT
Source organism: Stomoxys calcitrans (assembly GCF_963082655.1). NCBI lineage: Eukaryota > Metazoa > Arthropoda > Insecta > Diptera > Muscidae > Stomoxys > Stomoxys calcitrans. The sequence continues at coordinate 194,861,973 of NC_081554.1, read as the reverse complement.
GGCAAACGTACAGAAGCCATAAACTGGCTGTTTTATTTTTCAAGGGAATGAAAAGAGGAAATCATACAAAGTGATTAAATAGCAGAAAAATTTAAAAGCAAACACTTGCTCTACAAATCGAAATCAATGGCAGCTGTTCAATATTCGTCTTTTTAGTTCTGGAAAACGGCATTACTGTTCAGTAAATTTTTTTGTCATTTGCATTTTCTTTGCATTTCCCAGAAGTCTGTAAGCTATTGTATTTCAAAAAATGGCAAAATGTTTCCAGCTCATTGTGCAATGCAAACAAATGATTATTTGGCCAGTCGGTTCTAAATAAGGAAATTCCATAAACATGCTTAAAACGAATCAACGAATTGAGACCTTGTTTCTTTACTCTAGTCTAAGTGGACAAGAATAACAATTCCAGCAACTGTGCGCAACAAATGCTCAGGATGAAAACAAAAATTATCTGCGGCAAACAAGGACAAACTTAAGTAAACCAAAATGGAGGTATAGGAAAAGGGAGAGAAAGAGAGAAGGAAGTTATATGGTGGTATCAGAAGTAAGATATACGCTTATATTTTAACATTGTCCTTCTGGTTGTAAGCTCGTTCTTCTTGTATTGGCTCTTGTTTCAAAGAACGAAGAGTAGCTTCTTGATAAAAAAAAACTTTTTTTTAAGTTTACTGCTTAACAAAAACTAATAATAATAAAGATCTACACATAGACATCAAGAAATCGTTCAAGAAATCGTACAAAAAATCGTTCAAAAGATCGTTCTTGAAATCTTTCAAAAACTCAAGGATGAATAACATTCCTTCGGGCTGAACATTACGAGTTCTTGTTTACACTTTTCTAATCTTTAGCAAGAGATCGTTAATTTAATATTTCAATTTCCTCTTTTTACAGTTTTACAATCTTCTGACATACTGCAATCCATACTAAACAAAGTATTACCCACCATACCTATTCTGTTCTAGAGTCCATCCTTAGAGTGCAAACTATTGGCGTTATCCTTGCAATCGAGTCTTTACGAGTATGAGCACATAAAATTAAATTGTTTGCAAATAAGCTGACCTTGCACAAAATCTATTTATGACTGCAACTTCTTGTACAAGGAATAGATACGCTGGCACCCTTGATGAGGATTTTAGTGGCCAAGGGAATGGTGATGACGATGATGATGAAAAAGAGAATGATGACTATGGGGTTATTATGAAAGTAGGAGGGTGAGGCTAATGAGCTGTCATTTTAATATTAATTTCAGTATCGCTTCATGGAGGATAGAGAAATTGGGTGTTTTTTTTTACTATCGCGGTAATTTGGTATTGTGAAACTAAAATTGTAAAGTGGTCTTTACAATAAGCCTTATCGGACTTGAGTATGACAGTTTGAATGAAAATGCACATGGTCATCAGGGAACTCGAAGTAATTAACACTCACATCCCTCCACATACGTGGATAGAAGGATGTGAGTGCAATTACTATTTCAATTTCAAAATTGATAAACTTATCAATAATGGCTTGCGAGGTAAACAGACAGATCAATAAAACCAGTAAGGAAAGGCAAAATTCGGGATGTGCCGTCTTTATAATACCCCACACCTACCCTATAAACACAAAAAGGGGGGCTACATCTAATTCTGAAACAAATTTGATGGACCTCGGCGGATGTATCCAGATAGGTTATTAAATTTCCTGTATCATATTTCGAGCGGAGCAAATATGTTCAAAATGTAATAACTACGGTTGACGAATGACAACAAATTATCCCAAATCTGACGAAAAAATACAAGGGAGCTATATCTAAATCTGAACCGATTTCGATCAAACTTTATTGATATTGTGGGATTCGTCGAGGAAAGCTTTGTACAAAATTTTGGAAAGATTGGTCAATACATGCGGTTGCAGTGGGTCTAGGAGTGAAAGTCGGGCGACGTATATAAAGGGTGATTTTTTTGAGGTTAGGATTTTCATGCATTAGTATTTGACAGATCACGTGGGATTTCAGACATGGTGTCAAAGAGAAAGATGCTCAGTATGCTTTGATATTTCATCATGAATAGACTTACTAACGAGCAACGCTTGCAAATCATTGAATTTTATTACCAAAATCAGTGTTCGGTTCGAAATGTGTTCATTCACCGTTCAGCGATGAGGCTCATTTCTGGTTGAATGGCTACGTAAATAAGCAAAATTGCCGCATTTGGAGTGAAGAGCAACCAGAAGCCGTTCCAGAACTGCCCATGCATCCCGAAAAATTCACTGTTTGGTGTGGTTTGTACGCTGGTGGAATCATTGACCCGTATTTTTTCAAAGATGCTGTTGGACGCAACGTTACGGTGAATGAACACATTTCGAACCGAACACTGATTTTGGTAATAAAATTCAATGATTTGCAAGCGTTGCTCGTTAGTAAGTCTATTCATGATGAAATGTCAAAGCATACTGAGCATCTTTCTCTTTGACACCATGTCTGAAATCCCACGTGATCTGTCAAATACTAATGCATGAAAATCCTAACCTCAAAAAAATCACCCTTTATATATGAGCTACACCTAAATCGGAACCGATTTCTATGAAATTCACCACTAATATCGAGAGTCATAAGAAAATCCTTCCTGCCAAATTTCGAGAGATTTGGCTAACAAATGACCATTTTATTGCTGTATTATTGCAAATCGGACGAACATATATATGGGAGCTATATCCAAACATGAACCGATTTTTATGAAATTCGTCAGTAATATTGAAAGTCATAAGAAAGTCCTTCTTGCCAAGTTTCAAGAGAATCGGTTAACAAATGACCATTTTATTGCTGTATTACTGGAAATCGGACGGACATATATATGGGAGATATATCCAAATCCGAACCGATTTTCATGAAATTCACCAGTAATATTGAAAGACATAACAAAGTCCTTCCTGCCAAATTTCAAAAGAATCGGTTAACAAATGACTATTTTATTGCATTATTACTGGAAATCGAACGAACATATATATGGGAGCTATATCCAAACCTGAACCGATTTTTATGAAATTCGCCAGTAGAATTAAGAGCCACAAGAAAATCCTTCCAAATTTCAAAAGAATCAGTTAACAAATAACTATTTTATTGCCTTATTACTGCTAATCGTACGAACATATATATGGGAGCTATATCCAAATCTAAACCGATTTTTATGAAATTCACCACTAATATTGAGAGTCATAAAAAAATCCTTCCTACCAAATTTCAAAAGAATCGGTTAACAAATGACTATTTTATTGCCTTATTACTGCTAATCGTACGAACATATATATGGGAGCTATATCCAAATCTGAACCGATTTTTATGAAATTCGTCAGTAAAATTAAGAGCCACAAGAAAATCCTTCCTACCAAATTTCAAAAGAATCAGTTAACAAATAACTATTTTATTGCCTTATTACTGCTAATCGTACGAACATATATATGGGAGCTATATCCAAATCTGAACCGATTTTTATGATATTCATCATTAATATTGAAAGTTATAAGAATATCCTTCCTACCAAATTTCAAAAGAATCGGTTAACAAATGACCATTTTATTGCTGTATTACTGGAAATCGGGCGAACGTATATATGGGAGCTATATCCAAATCTGAACCGATTTGTATGAAATGCACCAGTAATATTGAAAGTCATAAGAAAGTCCTTCCTGCCAAATTTCGAGAGAAGCGGTTGACAAATTACCATTTCATTGCATTATTACTGAAAATCGGACAAACATATATATGGAAGCTATATCCAAATCTAAACCGATTTCTTTGAAATTTGCCAATAAAATCGACAGTCACAAGAAAACCCTTACTGCGAAATTTTGAGAGAATCGGTTAACACAAAACTATTTTATTGCATTATTACTGCCAATCGGACGAACATATGTATGGGAGCTATATCCAAATCTGAACCGATTTTTTCCAATTTCAATAGGCTTCGTCTCTAGGTCGAAATACATCCCCATACCAAATTTGAAGACGATCGGATGAAAATTGCGACCTGTAGTTTGTACACAAATTAACATGGACAAGCGGACGGACAGACAGACAGACAGCCGGATATAGCTAAATCGTTTCAGAAAGTGATTCTGAGTCGATCGGTATACTTATCAGTGGGTCTATCTCTCTTCCTTTTGGGTGTAACAAACAAATGCACTAAGCTATAATACCCTGTACCACAAAAGCGTGCTAAATTCGGTCGGGCCGAATCTTATATACCCTCCATCATGAACAGCATTTGTCGAGTTCTTTTCCCGGCATCTCTTCTTAGCCAAAAACAAAGGATAAAAGAAAAGATTTGCTCTGCTATTAGAGCGACATCAAGATATGGTCCGGTCCTGACCACAATTAAATATATGTTGGAGACCTGTGTAAAATGTCAGCCAATTCGAAAAAGAATTGCGCCCTTTGGGGGCTCAAGAAGTAAAATAGAGAGATCGATTTATATGGGAGCTGTATCGGGCTATAGACCGATACAGACCATAATAAACACGCATGTCATACAAAATTTCAGGCCAATCGGATAATAATTGCGACCTCTAGAGGCTCAAGAAGTCAAGATCCCAGATCGGTTTATATGGCAGTTATATCAGGTTAAGAACCGATTAGAACCTTATTTGACACAGTTGTTGAAAGTAAAAATAAAACACGTCTTGCAAAATTTCAGCCAAATCGGATAGGAATTGCGCCCTCTTGAAGCTCAAGAAGTCAAGAGCCCAGATCGGTTTATATGGCAGCTATATCAGATTATGAACCGATTTGAACCTTATTTAGTACAGTTGTTGGAAATCATAGCAAAACACGTCGTGCAAAATTTCATTCCAATCGGATAAGAATTGCGCCCTTTAGAGGCTCAAAAAGTCAAGACCCAAGATCGGTTTATATGACAGCTATAGCAGGTTATGGACCGATTTAAACCATACTTAGCACACTTATTGGATATCATAACAAAACACGTCTTGCAAAATTTCAGCCAAATCGGATAGGAATTGCGCCCTCTTGAAGCTCTAAAAGTCAAGACCCAAGATCGGTTTATATGGCAGCTATATCAGGTTATGGGCCAATTTCAACCATACTCGACATAGTTGTTGGTAGTCATAGCAAAACACGTCGTGCAAAATTTTATTCCAATCAGATGAGAATTGCGCCCTCTAGAGGCTCAAGAAGTCAGGTCCTCAGATCGGTTTATATGACAGCTATATCAGGTTATTAACCGATTTGAACCTAATTAGGCACAGTTGTTGTAAGTCATAGCGAAACACGTCATGCAAAATTTCATTTCAATCGGATAAGAATTGCGCCCTCTAGAGGCTCAAAAATTCAAGACCCAAAATAGGTGAAAAACGGGCTGTAAATAAATTACCTAGAACTGTGTCGAAATTTCAACCGATTTGGATGACATAACGCAAGATATACAGACGAGTGAATAATAAATTTGTGCCAAATTTTAAGTCGTTGCCAATTCTATGGAGTTATGTCAATGGTAATGTCAATACTCATAACAGAAGGTTATGTGCCAAAATTTCATGTGGATTGATTGACACATTGTTGCATATATTAATCCAGATCTGACGATTTCTTCCAATTTCAATAGACTTTATCCCTTGGCCAAATAATTACCTAATCCAAATTTGAAGATGATTCGATGAAAATTTCTAACAATACTTTACACACAAATTAACTCAGCCAGATAGATTGACAGACTGATGGCCATGATTAAATCGAATCATCAGTCTTCTGAGTCAATCGGTATACCATTAAATGGGCCTATAACTTCTCCTCTTGGATGTTACAAACAAATTACCTTAATATTCCAAAGTTTTTGGGCAAAATTTTTTTGGTAATTTTTTGCAATTCCGGATTTTTATAAAAAGAAAATTTAATGCAAATGCAAATTTGCCCATGAACATTCCTTTAGGGAACAGGGGCAAAATTTTTTGGTCTAATGTATATTCGTCACAATTTGATTTTTATCCACAATGTCATTCAAATATGATTTTCATAGAAAAAATTAGACTTACCGCAAACTTCAATTCAATTCCATTCTCACCTTCAGCTCTATTTGGTTTTTTCCAAAACCACGAAAAGCCATTTCCTTCTACAATGCCTTCCTTCATACTTCCATGGCAAGGGTTTTTTTTCTCCCATTTGAAAAAAAATTGAGTGCTTCCATTGAATATGTCATAGGCATTGTTCCCTTCGTTCTCTCAAAGAAAAAAAAAAACCCTTCCGAACCAATCATCCCATATTCCATCCAAGGGCTATGTACTTTGTCACGATTATATTCACAATTGGAATTTGTGTCGCGTAGAAATGATCACTGACTTACGTGACATATCTGCCTAAGTTTGAATTCATTCATGACACTTTCTTGGATGACAGAGGATGAACAAAAAGTGTTTCGAAGGATATCTGTTGGGCAAGTTAACAGCAAAGGAGTATTAGGTCTTATTGAATAATGGTATCAGCAAGGTTAGGCAAAAGTCAAAATTATTAGAAGAAAAGGAGGTCAATTTTGGATTTAGGCACTGGAAGTCGCTTAAAAATGATAAATTCTTATTCCTTACAGGGAGAAAGGTGAAAGAAATTCACAATGTCCATTGGTTTGTCCGTCCGTCTGTCTGTCGAAAGCATGATAACTTTCGAAGGAGTAAAGCTAGCCGCTTGACATTTTGCACAAATACTTTTTATTAGTGTAAATGGGCCAATCGGGATTGTAAATGGGCCAAATCGGTCCATGTTTTGATATAGCTGTCATATAAACCGATCTAGTGTCTTGAATTTTTGAGCCTCTAGAGGGCGCAATTCTCATCCTATTTGACTGAAATTTTGCACGTGATGTTTTGATATCACTTCCAACAACTGCGTCAAGTATGGTTTAAATCGATCCATGTTTTGATATAGCTGCCATGCAAATCGATCTTGGGTCTTGACTTCTTGAGCCTCTTGAGGGCGCAATTCTCGTCCGATATAACTGAAATGTTGCGCGAAGTGTTTTGTTTTCACTTTCAACAACTGTGTTAAGAATGATTCAAATCGGTTCATAATCTGGAATAGCTGCCCTATAAACCGATCTTGGGTCTTGAATTCCTGAGCCCCTGGAGGGCCCAATTCTCGTCCGATTTAATTGAAATTTTGCACGTGGTGTTTAAGTATTACTTCCAACAACTGCGCCAAGTAAGGTTTAAATCGGTCTTTGTTTTGCTATAGCTGCCATATAGATCGATCTTGGGTCTTGACTTCTTGAGCCTCTTGAGGGCGCAGTTCTCGTTCGATATAACTGTAATGTTGCACGAAGAGTTTTGATATCACTTTCAACAACTGTGCTAAGTATGATGCAAATCGGTTCATAATCTGGTATAGCTGTCATATAAATCGTTCTTGGATCTTGACTTCTTGACCCAATAGAGAGCGCAATTCTCATCCGATTTGGCCGAAATTGTGCACGAGATGTTTTGTTATGACTTCCAATAACTGTGCGAAGTATGGCGTAAATCAGTATAGAACCTGATATAGCTGACATATAAACCGATCTGGGGTCTTGACTTCTTGAGCCTCTAGTGGGCGCAATTCTCATCCGATTTGGCTGAAATTTTGTACAATGGCTTATCTCATGACCTTCAACATACGTGTCTTATATGGTCTGAATCGATCAATAGCTTGATACGGCTCCCATATAAACCTATCTTCCGATTTAGCTTCTTGAGCCCCTACAAGGCGCGATTCTTAACCGAATGAACTGAAATATTGCACAATGACTTCTACAGTGTTCATCATTCATTTATGGTCCGAATCGGACTATAACTTGATATATTGGGTTGCCCGAAAAGTAATTGCGGATTTTTCATATAGTCGGCGTTGACAAATTTTTTCACAGCTTGTGACTCTGTAGTTGCAGTCTTTCTTCTGTCAGTTATCAGCTGTTACTTTTAGCTTGCATTAGAAAAAAAGTGTAAAAAAAAGTATATTTGATTAAAGTTCATTCTAAATAAGTTTTATTAAAAATGCATTTACTTTCTTTTAAAAAATCCGCAATTACTTTTTGGGCAACCTAATAGCTCCAATAGCATAACAGTTCTTATTCAATATTCTTTGTTTGCATAAAAAGAGATACCGCGCATAGAATTCGACAAATGCGATCCATGGTGGAGGGGATATAAGTTTGCTTGTTTTCTTTTAGCTTTATAATTCAATGCAATTTTCCAAGTATCAATACGTCCTAATATTTTCACTTTTCTTTGGCACGTTTTGAGTATCATTATAAGAAAAAGCCATTGATGGCATCTCTTCTTAGACTAAACCCGCAAAAAACACAAATCCTTTGACTATAATTTTCAATAGATTTACAAATTCAATGCTCCTCCTCTTCTTCGCATTGTCTTTCCAAGTATCACAACATTCGTATTCCACCTAGGCATTCATCATTCGGTATAATAGCGAACTGGTGGTGGACCACCTTCAAATTGAAGATGACAGCGAATTTCACGTTGAAATGATTAGCTGTGATACAATGCCAAGATTTATGTAAATTGAAGCCATGAATGTGGCCACAAGAACACACTCCGCACTACGAGAGTATCTTTTATAGAAATATGGCTTTGTGGTGATTAGAATGCTTGTCACTCAATCAAGTACAATACTTTTCGTTCTGTTTTTTTTTTTTTTTTTGAAATGTAAGACTTGAGTTGAGTGGCATTAAGAGAGCAAAATCTATTGTACATGGCAAAGTTATTGTTTAGATTACTTGTAGATGGACAATAGAATTAACTAAAGGGAAGAGTTATGCAAAGCTTCAAAACAACCAAATAATGTATAATTTAAAATAAAATGAAGAAGAGCGAATTTATATTAACCAGTAAGGAAAGGCTAGTAAATCAGGCGGTGCCGAGTGTATAACACTCTACACCTACCCTATAAGTACAAAGTGGAAGCCATCTCTTATTCTGAACCAATTCTGATGGACCTCGCCGGCAGTAAATGCGCTTCCAGTGGTTCTAGAAATGAAAATAGGGCGATACATACATATATGGGAGCTATATCTAAATTCGAACCGATTTCTATGAAATTCACCAGTGTAATTAAGAGTCATAAAAAAATCCTTCCTGCCAAATTTCGAGATAATCGGTTAACAAATGAGCCCTTTATTGCAATATTTCTCAAAATCGGACAAACATATGCTTGGGAGCTATATCGAAATCTCAACCGATTTCTGTGAAATTCACCAGTAATATTGAGGGTCATAAGACAATCCTTCCTGACAAATTTCGAGAGAATCGGTTAACAAATGACCATTTAAATGCATTATTACTGCAAATCGGATGAACATATATCTCTAGGCCGAAAAACATGCCGATACCAAATTTGAAGACGATCGGATGAAAATTTGCGACCTGTAGTTTGTACACAAATTAGCATGGACAGCCAGACGGACAGATAGACGGAGAGACAGACGGACAGACAGACGAACAGACGGACAGACAGACGCACAGACGGACAGACAGACGGACAAACAGACGGACAGACAGACGAACAGACAGACGGACAGACAGACGGACAGACAGACAGACGGACAGACAGACAGGCGGACAGAAAGACCGATGGACATGTCTAAATCGAATCAGAAAGTAATTCTGAGTCGATCGGTATACTTATCAATGGGTCTATCTCTCTTCTTTTTGGGTGTTACAAACAAATGCTCTAAGTTATAATACCCTGTACCGCAGTAGTAGTTTAGGGTATAAAAATTGGACCTAAAAGCTAGGGAGCCGCCCTAACCCCATAGCCCCCTAAAATAGATTTTTTGAACGATCATGACAACATGAGACTCAAAATAAAGGTATTCGGGAGTAGATTGCGAATATGGTCAAGAAGGAAAAATAGGCTTTCTAGCTTGTTGATCTCGGAAGGGGGTGGACCCTCCCCCATTATCCAAAAACACCACCCAAAATCAAAAGTATACCGATCGCGACAATATGGGTCTCAAATAAATGATATTGGAGACTAGAAAAAGAATATCGTGTCAAAATTTGGGTCCATGTAACCAGCGAGCCGCCCCAACCCAAAAACTCCTCTAAACAGATATATTCGAAGTCCCTGTTAATATGGGACTCAAATGAAAAGTATTCGGTAGAAGATTACAAATATGGCATAAAAAATTAGGTCCAAGTAATGGGAGGTCGTCCCACCACCAATTACCCCCAAAGGGGGATATTTACCGACTATGTCCATATTGGACTCAAATGAAAGGTATTTGGGAGTAGATTACGAATGTGACATTTAAATTTGTGTTCAAGTCTAGGTGGCGCTTTTCCTTCCCAAATTAAGTCAAAGAGGTTGATTGACCCATTATGACAATATGGGACTCAAATGAATGGTATTTGAGAGTAGAAAACGAATTAGACATTCAAGTGCTTTGGGGTACGTCCTAAAGCACTAAACTTAATTTCCGATTATGGCAATATGAAGCTCAAATCAACGATATTTGAGAGTAAAGAACGATATTTGGGAGTAAAGAACGATATTTGGGAGTAATGAACGAATTTGGACAAAGTGCCCTGAAAAGAGATGGTGTTTTGCCGCCCAGCGCCAAAACACCCTCCAAACAGTTCATATTTACCGATCATGCTAATATGGGGCTCACATTAAATGGATTTGGGAGAGCAGCACGAATTTGATATCCATATTTGAGTCATATTGTCTGAGATGCCATTCCTCTCCTAAAAAGCACTTCTCATAACCCTTATTTTCAAAAATACCAGATCTCGGAGATTGGCAATGCGATTCGATCGATTTTTATACTCGGTTCATGTTTTTATATAGCTGTCATTTAAACCGATCTTGGGTCTTGACTTCTTGAGCCTCTAGAGGGCGCAATTCTTATCCGATCTTATTGAAATTTTGCAAGCAGTGTTTTCCAACAACAACGCTAAGTATGGCGCAAATCGGTACATAACCTGATGTAGCTCCCTTTATAAACCGATCTGGGATCTTGACTTCTTGAGCCTCTAGAGGGAGCAATTCTCGTCCGATTTGATTGAAATTTTGCACGTGGGGTTTTGTGTTACTTCCAACAACCGTGATTATGTATGAATAAAATCGGTTCATAATCTGGTATAGCTGTCATATAAAACGATCTTAAAAATTTAAAAAAAAAAAAATTTACCCAGGAACCGAGAAGGGGCACACTTCTCACGCATCAATAAAAGCTTTCGGATTCAAGTTTAAGGGACTTTTTTTATACCCGAGTCCGAGCAGCGTACCTCAGTGCGACACCACTTTGGAGAGAAGTTTTACATGGCATAGTACCTCACAAATGTTGCCAGCATTAGGAGGGGAAAACCACCATTGAAAATTTTCCTGATGGTCTCGCCAGGATTCGAATCCAGGCGTTCAGCGTCATAGGCGGACATGTTGACCTCTGCGCTACGTTGGCCTACGTTGGTAGTGACCTATAAAAAAACAGCCCAGGGTTTATTCACCCAAAATGGCTCAGGATATATGGCTAAATATTTACCCAGGAGATTTGGGATACACAAGTATGGCGCTGTAAAATATGCCCCTGACTAGATCGACTTAAAATGTCATGGCTATCAAGAATATATGTTAAGATCATCATTTCGATGTGATACAAACGGAATGAGGAAGTTAGTGTAAACCCATCCCATGGTGAAGTGTAAAAGAAAATCTAAAATTTTTAATACATACCTAACATTTTTATTTTTATTATCGTATATTTAAATATTTTATTCATTTATTTCCTAATTTACTTTCCATTTCGTTTGTTTTTTTTTCATAGCCATCAATTTTAATTAAGCCAATTGCATAACGATGCGAATTCTTGTTAATGATAACAAATTTCCCTTTAATCCTCTATCGCCAACAGTTGACGGTCCTCTTTGCCTGAAATAAATTTATTACTGGGATTTAAATCACTAGAATAGGTAAAAATAAAATAAAAAAACAGCTGATACCAATTTTGGTGTTTTTGTCATACATCTCTCATTGCATATCGCATCATTATCGACAACGCCAACATCAATTAGGGTAATTAATTTGAGTTTTTATAAAGAGAAATTGCGTAGTACTGTGAATGGACCTTGCAAATGCGGCAGCGATTGCTATCATAAAGGCTTCCTAGAATGAATGACAAATAGGGGAAAAAAAGAGAAAAAATAACAAGTAAAAGCGTGCTAAGTTCGGCCGGGCCGAATCTTGTTAACCCACCACCAAGAATTATGGTAAAAATTTAAACAAAATAAAATTTGTTGAATGGCATAATTTTATTCTACATACCAAACTTCTGTCAAACCAGCTAAAATTAAAGCTTCTAGGAACCGAAAAAGGATGATCGAGAGACCGGTTTACATGGGAGCTATAACAGGTTATACATTGATTTAGACCGTATTTGCCACAGTTGTTGAAAGTCTTAACAGCACAATGCGTGCAAAATTTCAGTCAAATCGGTAAAAATTTGCGGCTTGTAAGAGCTCAAGAAGTCAAATCGGGAGATCGATTTATATGGGAGCTATATCAGGTTATAGACCCATTTGGACCGTACTCAATATAGTTATTGAAAGTCTTAACAGCACAATACGTGCAAAATGTCAGTCGAATCAGACAAAATTTGCGGTTTGTAAGGGCTCAAGAAGTAAAATCGGGAGAACGGTTTATATGGGAGCTTTATCAGGTTATACACCGATTCCGATCGTACTTGGCAAAGTCGTTGGAAATCGCAACAGTGCACTACGTGCAAAATTTCAGTAAAATCTGACAAAAATTGCGGCTTTTAGGAGCTCAAGAAATCAAATCGGGAGATCAGGTTATATGTGAGCTATATCAGGTCATAAACCGATTCCGATCGTACTTGGCACAGTTTTTGAAGGTCATAACAGAACACTAAATACAAAATTTCGGCTAAATCTGACAAAATTGCGGTTTGTAAGGTCACAAGATGTCTAATTGGGAGATCGGTTTATATGAGAGGTATATCTAAATCTGAACCGATATGGTCCGTATACACATGCCAAGTGCATCGGAGAACTGAGTCGATCTAATAAACTTTAGTGGAGACCGAGCTGTTATCGTTCCACCTCCCAATCTGCTCTTTCAGCCAAACGGATGCTGAACTGTTTATCACGAATTGGTAACATTCCAAACTTCCTAGTTTTGCTTTAGCAATTTTGAGAGTGACTACAATGTATGAAGATCATCACATCATTTTCCTAACCCAATCATTTTTCATTGCACTTTTAGTTCTTGCTGCCAAACTTTTTAAATTATCCCATTTATGATTTGTAGTAAAACTACACTTTCAATATCCTAATCATCTGCTTGAAGAGAGGACAACAACTTTAAAATCCTATGCTGACTTGTACGACTTCAAACTGTATCTATTATGAATTTTCCAAAAAAAAAAAAAAATCGTACGAGAAGATAAACGAGCTTTATGAGGTAGGGCATAGTTCGCCCATGTGGTGTGCATCGTTCCATTTATGACCCAATGACTTCCGTCAATGTATATCGTAACTCATGCTCTAAATATGCTCAAAATGTTAACCATTCATGGACTTAATGCTGCTTCGCTGTTGTTGGTAATGTTGCATTAACAACATCCGCACCAGCAACAGCAACAGCTCCAGGACCAAAACCATTGGCAAGATGGTGTCTGAGCCAAGTAATAAAAGAGGTAACAATTTTAAAAATGACTTTGTTTACTCTGGGCTTTGGCATCACCATGAGATGCTTGATTGCCTTGGGTGGGGGAGCCGAAAGGAAGGAGGAAGTGGGCCTCAAGACTGCTATGAATAAATGTTGCCTGATGCAATACAACCATCCATATATAACCAAGATGTCATTACTGCTGTAGTAGGGAGTGAGCCAAGAATAGAGTTGCCGTTATAACAAAATATTATATGTAAAACGGAATGAAATAGAATAAATTAAATAAAATTGAATAATATTTAATAAAATAAAAAAGTCGTAACAGAACACCGCATGCAAAATTCCAGTCAAATCGGACAAAAATTGCGTCTTGTAGGGGCTCAAGAAGTCAAATCGGGAGATCGGTTTATATGGGAGCTATATCAGATTTCAACCGTACTAGGCACAGTTGTTGAAAGTCTCAGCAGAACATCGTGGCGAAATTTTGCACATGTCACTTCTTTGGCTCAAGGACGATAGCTATTGATTTTGGTAAAAATCGGTTCAGATTTAGATATAGCTCCCATATATTGGGTTGCCCAAAAAGTAATTGCGGATTTTTTAAAAGACAGTAAATGCATTTTTAATACAACTTAGAATGAACTTTAATCAAATATACTTTTTTACACTTTTTTTCTAAAGCAAGCTAAAAGTAACAGCTGATAACTGACAGAAGAAAGAATGCAACTGCAGAGTCACAAGCTGTGAAAAAATTTGTCATCGCCGACTATATGAAAAATCCGCAATTACTTTTTGGGCAACCCAATATATGTATCGCCCGATTTGTACTCAAATGGCCGTAGTTGTTACTGATCTTAACATATCTACAAGATTTCACCACCCGACTTTTGTCTTTCCTTGTTTTATTTGCCTTTAAGGGAGGGGATCATTTTCCCTAAGATATGCTAATTTCTCTTTTGATATGAGCTATGGGATACATTTTATGCAATGTAAAAATTAAAGCCACAAGAGATACAACACACCAATATCGGTTTAAACAAAGAAAAATAAAGAAAACTCAATTTATTTGTTTTTCTGCCTATGGCAACTCCGCTCTCCGACAGCTACATATTCTGGCAGTCATGTTGCCGTACTACGGCAGCCGTAGTTTATAACAACGTCTTTATAACACTGTCTTTCTACCTGCCAGCTTGCAGACTTTCAGCCTGCAGACAGCATCAGCATGCAATGTCTGTCCGCCTATCTGTCTGTTCGTCTGGCGTTTTCTATGTATTTTAGATTCTGCCCAAAGTTGGCTCAGCCCTGCTTGGGTGTTACATTTGTTGTGTTTGCATGATTACAAACTCCATGTGTACTTCACAATATACGGTCATGCATGTGTGTATGTATGTATGATTCAATACATAGCTCTGTTTATGTGTCAAATTGTTTGTACGAATATACGCGAGTATATGAACCGTAAAGTATTACGAGCTGATTATGAGATCAGTTGGCATACAAAAGCGTCATTATTGCTTCAAATGAACAACACAGAGGAGGATATAAAATTCAGCCGTTTCAGTTTGGGGGTGTAAAACATACGTACCTCCTGTCTTGGCTGTAAGGCGTAGGATGCGACATCTTCATCTAGGAACTGGAGGTAGTGTGCTGTTGCAATTTATGCTTTCATTAGGGACTTATTGTAAAATATATTTTATTAATCCTACAGCCGGTGAAAAGCTTAAAAGGTTTGGCTTAATTTTTTACAGCTTAATATTTGTATCTGGAGTTATGTGGAGTGATTAGGGCTTAACTTGGGTAATTTAAAGTTTTTGATAAAAATTTAAATTAAATTAAAAAAATTAATTAAAATTAAGATAAAGATAAAGATTAAAGATTAAAGATTAAAGATTAAAGATTAAAGATTAAAGATTAAAGATTAAAGATTAAAGATTAAAGATTAAAGATTAAAGATTAAAGATTAAAGATTAAAGATTAAAGATTAAAGATTAAAGATTAAAGATTAAAGATTAAAGATTAAAGATTAAAGATTAAAGATTAAAGATTAAAGATTAAAGATTAAAGATTAAAGATTAAAGATTAAAGATTAAAGATTAAAGATTAAAGATTAAAGATTAAAGATTAAAGATTAAAGATTAAAGATTAAAGATTAAAGATTAAAGATTAAAGATTAAAGATTAAAGATTAAAGATTAAAGATTAAAGATTAAAGATTAAAGATTAAAGATTAAAGATTAAAGATTAAAGATTAAAGATTAAAGATTAAAGATTAAAGATTAAAGATTAAAGATTAAAGATTAAAGATTAAAGATTAAAGATTAAAGATTAAAGATTAAAGATTAAAGATTAAAGATTAAAGATTAAAGATTAAAGATTAAAGATTAAAGATTAAAGATTAAAGATTAAAGATTAAAGATTAAAGATTAAAGATTAAAGATTAAAGATTAAAGATTAAAGATTAAAGATTAAAGATTAAAGATTAAAGATTAAAGATTAAAGATTAAAGATTAAAGATTAAAGATTAAAGATTAAAGATTAAAGATTAAAGATTAAAGATTAAAGATTAAAGATTAAAGATTAAAGATTAAAGATTAAAGATTAAAGATTAAAGATTAAAGATTAAAGATTAAAGATTAAAGATTAAAGATTAAAGATTAAAGATTAAAGATTAAAGATTAAAGATTAAAGATTAAAGATTAAAGATTAAAGATTAAAGATTAAAGATTAAAGATTAAAGATTAAAGATTAAAGATTAAAGATTAAAGATTAAAGATTAAAGATTAAAGATTAAAGATTAAAGATTAAAGATTAAAGATTAAAGATTAAAGATTAAAGATTAAAGATTAAAGATTAAAGATTAAAGATTAAAGATTAAAGATTAAAGATTAAAGATTAAAGATTAAAGATTAAAGATTAAAGATTAAAGATTAAAGATTAAAGATTAAAGATTAAAGATTAAAGATTAAAGATTAAAGATTAAAGATTAAAGATTAAAGATTAAAGATTAAAGATTAAAGATTAAAGATTAAAGATTAAAGATTAAAGATTAAAGATTAAAGATTAAAGATTAAAGATTAAAGATTAAAGATTAAAGATTAAAGATTAAAGATTAAAGATTAAAGATTAAAGATTAAAGATTAAAGATTAACATTAACATTAACATTAACATTAACATTAACATTAACATTAACATTAACATTAACATTAACATTAACATTAACATTAACATTAACATTAACATTAACATTAACATTAACATTAACATTAACATTAACATTAACATTAACATTAACATTAACATTAACATTAACATTAACATTAACATTAACATTAACATTAACATTAACATTAACATTAACATTAACATTAACATTAACATTAACATTAACATTAACATTAACATTAACATTAACATTAACATTAACATTAACATTAACATTAACATTAACATTAACATTAACATTAACATTAACATTAACATTAACATTAACATTAACATTAACATTAACATTAACATTAACATTAACATTAACATTAACATTAACATTAACATTAACATTAACATTAACATTAACATTAACATTAACATTAACATTAACATTAACATTAACATTAACATTAACATTAACATTAACATTAACATTAACATTAACATTAACATTAACATTAACATTAACATTAACATTAACATTAACATTAACATTAACATTAACATTAACATTAACATTAACATTAACATTAACATTAACATTAACATTAACATTAACATTAACATTAACATTAACATTAACATTAACATTAACATTAACATTAACATTAACATTAACATTAACATTAACATTAACATTAACATTAACATTAACATTAACATTAACATTAACATTAACATTAACATTAACATTAACATTTTTGTTAAAAATAAAATGTTTGTTAAAGATCAAATTTTTGTTAATAACTAAGTCTTTTGGTAAAATGTCAATATACTGTTAAAAATTTGAATTTTGGTTTAAAAAAATTTTTGGTAAAAAATTTTTAAACTTTTTTTTTCAAAATAAATTTTGGTAACAATTTAGCAAACTTTTCTTTAAAAACTATTAAATCAAGATAAATCTCCACTTCGATTTAAAATATTTCCAAAACTTCTCACTTTTAAATAATTTCCTCTTTTACCTCTGTTTCAAGGGCTTTAATTATTTGCTTCGTTATTTTGTTTATTGCAATTTTGGTTATTCAGTTTTATTTGCCCTTATAAATACAATTTCAGGAATTTCCAGACAGCAGGTTATTTAATTTCAATAAGGTTTCTCCTATTGTCACTCAATGTCAACTTGCTGGGTATTATTAAAAAATGTGGTTGAAATGTCATTCCAATATCGTTTCATACCATGCTAAAGTGACCATATCTGATTATGTTAAGCAACATTGGCATGTTAGTCAGAAATAAAGACTTCATATATGTATGGCAAAATTGTGTTTAAGTCAACTTAATTGACAGCTGCTTCTAGGTGAAAGAAAACTTCAAGTGAAGTTAGGGATAGGTAAGAGGTGGAATGTAAGGAATTGAGGAGCAAATTTAGGAATTTAAGGGCATGATTGCATGATTTTATAGCCACCAACAATATAAGATTAAATGCATTTAAGGTCTAATTTGGATTAGCTTATGGTGGCAGAATCACTTGGATAAATTCGACCCTGGTGATACCACAGCAGCGATAGACCAACACTTATGATGGAAATCGATCTTTAGATCAATGTACTGATAATCCGAGCTCGCTACAAACTCAGTTAGAGGGGCCTACAGTTTAAGTTCTAGTTCCCTCTCAAGTATGTATATATTCGACTTGATATGTAATGTCTATCTGACATTGTGTGTTTTCGCGTCTGTCGACCATTAATTCTTATACATGTGCAAATAAGTACGCCGGGACTAAAAATAGAACATATCGACTCCTATTAAAACTGGCACCTAATTCAATATCCAATAAGTGTTCTGAATATTGAAGGTTTACCAAGCCTGTCGGCTGCGAGTTATGAATCATATGGATCATATGACCACCAAAGATTGTCTTCTTCGTACTATTCTTTAAAATGACTATTGGTTTAAACTCCCTTTTTTATCCCATTCATTAAGCTTTCCCAACCTATTACCAGACTTTATTAATAACGATGCATCCTATAATTATTTCGGTAAGAAAATTACCATAACAAAGAGCTAAGAGTTATTCCTTATTTTTGTAAGACCTTGTTAGTAAAGCACTTTAGAGTGGGGAACGAAAGGCATTTCGACGACTAAACCACAACACATCACAATAGAGGTCATAACAATGACCCCATTGCATCAGTTTGTAAATCGCTAGGCCTCACACATTGCAGGATGACCAACAAGATGACCAACAAGGTACACACAGAGAAAAGAAATAACAGAAAACGAATAAGTTTAGATTGGATAGGAACAACGGTGTAGCGGATTTCAGTCGTTGATTTTCGCGACAGTGAAAGCTCTAGGGATGATTTCAAGCAGGAGTGACTGTCCGTTCAGACTATAACGATACTCGTGGATTATTAAGCTAAAGGCTCTGAGTGAAAGATTATTAAGGGGATATCATAAGTTAGGGGAAAATACGTTTGCTGACTATCTACCCATGAAAGAGTAACTAATGGTCATTAACGATGAACGGGGCACAAGATTTAGAAGCCCATGGGCTTATCTTCATAAAGCCCATGGGCTTTATGTTCTCCAGATTTTCAAGACCCCTTTTAAATCTACAAGTTCGAACAAATATTTGGGGCATGATGCCAGATACATTTTCGATTGAGGGGAGTGGTTGGTTGCTATCCGGCAGAGAAGAGTTCCTTGCAAATGTATCAGCCAACAGGTTAGCCTTATCAACCGGGTCAGTGAACGTTTGATCGTCCTTAACTAGAGTTGGAATAGATAAAGAACTACCATTGACTATTTTCACGAACGACCAAAAGCTTCCTCGTATAGAAGCAAGAACCTTAGCATGCAGACGTTGCTCGTAAAGAAATGTTTCGCGCCTAAGTACATTGGCACACGAAGATCTTGCCTGTTTGCGCAACAGTTCAGTATTGGCATTTTTATCCAAACGCTAATTCCGGAATGCCACCTCTTTCGATCTGACAGCATCTCTGCATGTCTGGTTAAACCAACCATTTCAGCAGTAGCAATTATTCATTCATTCTCTTGATTTTGGTTGTGGATTGGAGTAGCCAAACTCTTTGCCCCGAAAGGTTATCTCAGATTCATATTCAAATGCCAAAAACCACATTGGAGCTATATATTGCTATAATCGGTATATATGTGTGGTTTAGGGGGAGTTAATAAGGTGAGACGTCCCAGAAACACTTGGTCACGAATCAGATACAGATTTGAGCCAATTTTTACCATACTCGTTATAAAGGTCAGGTATTTATTGTTTGTATTGGGAGGACAAAAGACAATTTATTTGAATCCCTTACTGATTCGATCTACATGTCCTCCCGATTGGTGCGAAGGTTCTAAACTGTCATTCGATACCCATTTTGTGACGTTGGAATTTCATGCCCATTTTGGGGTTGGAGAGACCCCATAGACACCTTGGACCAAATTCTTATAACACATGTGTATTCAACTTCTAAACACCTTTCATTTGATACCCATATTGCCCAAAGCGGTTAAAGTGTCCTATATCCTATCCTATATCCAAATCTGAACCCAAGGTATTACAAACTGAGTGGCTCGATTAGTATATCCCCCATGACGGTGGGTATAATCAGTTAACAATGACAAAACTTTTTTTACCGTGTAATGACGTCTTTCATTCTCCCTCTATCTCCTCAACGAATGCCAATGAATATTGACTGCCTTCTTGGGTCATTTGTTTGTGTTTGTTTACCCAAACATTGTGTATGAGCATGATGGCTCTTTAATTGTTCGAAGGCGTATTGAAAGGCATTTCCTCTTAAAAGACGCCACAAAACGCAGTTAAGCTGCATGGAAAATGGTCATCTTTGTCTTCTCTGGTTTTGCGTTGCAGCGGAGGGCGTTTCAACGCCACCAAACCATTGATGGATCTAAAACCAAAGCAAAACAAAATATTCGAAATTTATCATCTTTTATGGTTTTCAACAAGAATGGGAAAATTATGCCTTGGCTACAAAAACCAAAACTCCTTTGACTGCAAATGATGTTGGTATCGATTGTGGCATTGAATCATTAAAAGCCAGCACCAATACTAACCCCACCCTAACATCATCCTCCAATATGTCGACTGAACGCCTAGGGCCTTTAAATGATTTTTGGATGATTTAACAAAGTTGTAATTATATATGTCTTGTTGTTATTGTAGTTTACGATGTTGTTGTTGTTGTTAGTCAAGAAAATTAATGTGTTGTTGACGAGATAAACAAAAAATGCCTAAAGACCATTCAGCTACTCCACAAACCAAAACCCAACTTCAGAGCCTCAATATCGAAATTTTATTTTGAAAATGTGTTACAATGGGCTGTGATGTGTTGTGGCAGTTGTGGACCAAAAAGTCATTTCATCATCTTCCATATCCCATATTTTGCAATTTGTTAACAAACAATTATTTAACCAATAAATTAGCCCCCTTGAACTCCTGCTACTATGCCATCAATGTGAGGGGGAGAAACGATAAGCAATTAAGCCACACCACCAGGCACGGAAGGGCTTGGACAAGAATTAGGGCGTCGTTTAGAGAAAATAATTCTGTTTATCTAAAGGACAATGTCTTAGATTACAAGATGGTGATTAGGTGGGCTGTTGGCTTGTTTTGGTAATGGCTTGTGCAAATGTTGTAATTATCATTAAAAAAATTAATGGCGTAATTAAAAGTTGTGTTTCTTCCATTCCATGTGGCAAGATGTTTGTTTTGTCTATGTCTAGACACCATTAACATGTGAAATAAACCAATTGTCTTGTTTTTAATGCATTTTGAAGTTGAAATGTGAATTAAAATTCAAAGGAAGATAAGGCTTAAGAATTAGAATTGGAGGATTCTGATCACAACAGATGGAGAAGCTGTCGGACAGAAAGTGAACTATTAACAAATGAAAGACAGATGGACGAAAGATAGATGGACGGAAGACAGATGGACGGAAGAAAGACAGACGGATGGAAGGCAAATGGAAGGACAGATGGATAGACGGACAGATGGATGGACGGACAGGTGGATGGACGGACAGGTGGACGGACAGAATGACAAAAAGCAGATACGTAGAGGACAGATGGACGAAAAACAGGACGAACGAAAGACACGCGGACCAAAGACAGACGGACGGAAGACAAGCGAACGGAGGGCAAACGGACGGACAGATGGATGGAAAACCGATGCATTAAAGACGGAAAACAGGTGGACTGATGATAGGCTGATGTAAAACAGACGGACAGGAGGCAGACTGATGGAAGACAGACGGATGGACGGACAGAGGGACGAAAGAGAGATCCATGGAAGACAGACGGACTGAAGACATAAGAAAGGAAGGCAGTCGGCTGGAAGATAGACAGGAGACGTTAAACGAACGGAAAACAAGCGAACGGAAGACAGACGGGTGGACAGTAGATATGGAAGATAAACAGACGGTAGGTAGACAGGCGGAAGATCGACAGACGGAAGACCGACAGACGGAAGACCGACAGACGGAAGACAAACAGACGGATGGACGGACAGAGGGACGAAAGAGATATCCATGGAAGACAGGCTGAACAAATGGCAGACGCAAGGAAAACAAGAGAACGGAGGACAGTCGGGTGGAAGATAGACAGGCGGACGGTAGAAGAACGGAAAACAAGCGAACGGAAGAAAGACGGGCGGAATACAGACAGGTAGATGGTAGATGGACGGAAGACCGACAGACGGATGACAGACAGACAGACGAATGACAGACAGACGAATGACAGACAGGCGAATGACTGACAGACGGACAAACGGATGGAAGACAAATGCGCGGACAAAGGGACGAAAGAAAGATCCATGGCAGACAGATTGACTGAAGACAGGCCGAGCGAAAGGTAGGAAGGAAGGCAGACGATTGGAAGAAGAGAACAGAAGAAAGACGGGTGGAAGATAGACAGGCGAACCTATTGGACGGAAAACAACCGAATGGAAGACAGATGGACGGACAGACGGACGAAAGACAGGTGCATGAAAGATAGAAAATAGGTGGACTGAAGGTAGGCTGATGGAAGACAGGCGCACGGAAAACAGACGGGAGGATGGACGGAAGACAGATGAACGAAACAGAGAAGGGATGAATAGAGAGTTGAACGGAAGACAGAGAAACCGAAGACAGCCGGACGGAAGACAGACATACGGTTGGAAAACAAATAGACGGACAGAGGGACGAAAGAGAGATCCATGGAAGACAGATGGACTAAACACAGGCCGAAGCTAGACAGACGGAAGAAAAACAGACGGATGGAAGACAAATGGACGGACAGAGGGACGAAAGAGAAAACCATGGAAGACAGGCTAACCGAAAGGCAGACGGTTGGAAGAAAAGAACGGAAGAAAGACGGGTGGAATATAGACAGACGAACCGTAGAAGGACGGAAAACAATCAAATGGAAGAAAGATGGACAGGCAGACGGACGAAAGACAGGTGCATGTAAGATGGAAAACAGGTGAACTGAGGTTAGGCAGATGGAAGATAGGCGAAAGGAAAACAGACGGGAGGAAGGAGGATGGACGAAAGGCAGATGAACGGAACACAGAAGGGAAGAATAGACAGTCGAACGGAAGACAGACAAACTGCAGACAAACGGACGTAATGAAGACGGAGAAAAGGATATAGGCGAACGGAAGACAGACGGACGGATAACAGACAGTCAAACGGAAGACAGACAAACTTTAGACAGGCGGAAGTGGGGAAGACAGTCGGTCGGACGAAAAACAAATGGACGAAAGACAGACGGATGAAAGATAGGTGAAAGGAAGCAAAACGAATGGAAGACAGTCGGACGGAAGACCGTCGAACGAAAGACAGACGTACGTAAGAAAGCGGACGGAAAGAAATTAGACGAACGATTAAATGAGCGGAAAACAAACTGGAGGGAGGAAGATGGACCGAAGACAAATGGGCAACAGACAGACGGGCGAAAAATAGGTGAAAGGAAGGGTAACAAACGGATGACAGGAAGTTGGAAGATAAGTGGAAGAAAGCAAAGCGAACGGAAGACAGTCGGATGGAGGAAAGGCGAACGAAGGACAAACGGATGTGTAAGTTAGATGGACGGAAAGAAAATATACGAACGAATAGAGGAACGGAAGACAAACAGGAGTAAGAAATATGGACCGAAGACAGATGGGTGACAGAGAGAAATGAGATAGTCGAACAGAAGACAGACGGGAGGAAGAAGGATGAACGGAACACAGAAGGGCAGAAGATAGATGGACAACAGACAGTCGCACGGAAGACAAACAATCTGATGACAGCGGGAGTAAGGAAGACAGTCGGTCGGACGAAAGACAGGCGGTAGAAAGATAGGTGGAAGCAAAGAAAACGAACGGAGGACAGACGGAAGGAAGATAAGTGGAAGGAAGCAAAACGAACGGAAGACGGTCGGACGGCAGACAGACGAATGAAAGACAGACGGACGTAAGTAAGACGGATGGAAAGAAAATAGACTAGCGAATAGAAGGACAGAAGACAAAGTAGAGAAAGGAAGATGGTCCGAAGACAGATGGGCGATACACAGTCGAACGGAAGACAGGCGGGCGGAAGATAAGTTGAAGCAAGCAAAATGAACGGAAGACAGACAGACGGAAAGAAAATGGACGAACGAATAGAAGAACGGACGACAAACTGAAGGAAGGAAGATGAACCAAAGACAGATGGGCGACAGACAGTCGAACGGAAGACAGACGGACGACAGGCAGTTGAACGGAAGATAGACTGACCGCACAGACGGTCTGAACATACATGGAAATAATGACGGATGGACGAAAGAACAGATGGACTGTAATACGGCAACCCGACAAACTGATGGAGAATCATGGGAAAAAGGGATGTATGAACGCATGTGTGGAAAAACAGAGAGTAAAACGGACGGAGAGAAAATAGACTAAGGAATAGAAGGACGGAAGACAAACTTAAGGAAGGAAGATGGACCGAAGACAGATGGGCGACAGACAATCGAACGGAAGACAGACGGGTGAAAGAAAGGTGGAAGGAAGAAAATGAACGGCAGACAGACGGGTGGAAGATAAGTGGAAGGGAGGAAAACGAGCGGAAGACAGGCGAACGAAAGACAGACGGGCGGAAAATAAGACGAACGAATAGAAGATAAGATGACACATTGGAGGAAAGAAGATGGACCGAAGACAGATGGGCGACAGACTGTCGAAGGGAAGATAGACTGACTGCACAGACGGTCTGAACATACATGGAAATAATGACGGATGGACGAAAGGACAGATGGACTGAAATGCGAAAAACAGACAAACTGATGGAGAATCATAAAAAAGAGATGTTTGAACGCTGGTGTGCATAAACCGACAGTAAGACAGACGGACGAAAGAACAGAAGGACTGAAATACGGAAAACAGCAAAATGATGGAGAATCATGGGAAAAAGGAATATATGAACGCATGTGTAGAAAAACAGACAGTAAGAAGGACGGAAAGAAAATAGACTAACGAATAGAGAGAAGACAGTCGAATGAAAAACAGGCGATCGAAAGACAGTCGGAAGTAAGGAAGACGGACGGAAAGATAATGGACGAACGAATAGATGAACGGAAGACAAAATGGAGGAAGGACGATGAACCGAAGACAGATGGGCAACAGACAGTCGGACGGAAGACAGATGGGCGACACTGCAAAAATAGTTGTCTTTTTTAACCAACGAAACTAACGCAACCATTCAACTCTAATGATCGCAATTGGCTTGTACAAAAACACAAATGATTTTGCGGTGGTGCTGATGTGTACAGAGTACGCAACGCTATGAATCAAACCAGAGACGCGTGAGTTACAACTACCAACGCAAACACTTAAGCTCATGAGCCACTTGTAAATGCGGTGGTATGATGGGTTTTTTGTCAAAAACATCGCACACACCTCATATTTGAGGTCATGGGAAACACATGTATGGACAGACAAACTTGCAGAAACGGGGTGTGTAGACCAGAGATCTGCTACGATGTATCACATTTGAGGTGCACCGCAAAAATAATCAGATGGAGAATCATGGGAAAAAAGGGATGGACGAACGCATGCATGGACAGAAAAACTTGTAAAAATTAGACGTGTAGACCAGAGATCTGCAGCGATGATCGCAATTGCGTGCTGTGCTGAGGTGATGCTGATGTATACGTTAAGGCAACACTATGCATCAAACAAGTGACGCCTTTGTTACAACTACCACCGCAATTACTTATCCTCATGAGTCTCTGGTATATGCGGTGGTATGAGAAGTTTTTGAGTTTTCAGACAGACTGATGGAGAATCATGGGAAAACACATGTATGGACAGAAAACTTGCCGGAATGGGACACGTAGACCGGAGATAATCTGCGGTGTATCACATTTGAGGTGCAGTGTGTTTTCGAATCAACGAAGCAAACGCAACCGTTCAACTCAAATCAACGCAATTGGCTTGTACAAAAACACAAGTGATTTTGCGGTGGTGCTAATGTGTGCGAATCAAACGAACGACACCTGAGTTAAAACGTTCACTACAAATATTAATGCTCAAGATTCTCTTAAATATGCGGTGGGAAGATAGGTTTTTGCCAAAACAACGCAACACCGCAATTCTATTTTAAACACAAACAAGTAAAAGCGTGCTAAGTTCGGCCGGGCCGAATCTTATATACCCTCCACCATGGATCGCATATGTCGAGTTCTTTTCCCGGCATCTCTTCTTAGGCAAAAAAAGGATATAAGAAAAGATTTGCTCTGCTATTAGAGCGATATCAAGATATGGTCCGGTTTGGACCACAATTAAATTATATGTTGGAGACCTGTGTAAAATGTCAGCCAATTCGAATAAGAATTGCGCCCTTTGTGGGCTCAAGAAGTAAAATAGAGAGATCGATTTATATGGGAGCTATATCAGGCTATAAACCGATTCAGACCATAATAAACACGTATGTTAATGGTCATGAGAGAATCCGTCGTACAAAATTTCTGGCAAATCGGATAATAATTGCGACCTGTAGAGGCTCAAGAAGTCAAGATCCCAGATCGGTTTATATGGCAGCTATATCAGGTTATGAACCGATTTGAACCATATTTGGCACAGTTGTTGGATATCATAACAAAATACTACGTGCCAAAATTCATTCAAATTGGATAATATTTGCGCTCTCTAGAGGCTCAAGAAGTCAAGACCCAAGATCGGTTTATATGACAGCTATATCAGGTTATGGACCGATTTTAACCATACTTGGCACAGTTGTTGGATATCGTAACAAAACACGTCGTGCAAAATTTCATTCCAATCGGATAAGAATTGCGCACTCTAGAGGCTCAAGAAGTCAAGACCCAAGATCGGTTTATATGGCAGCTATATCAGGTTATGGACCGATTTGAACCATACTTGGCACAGTTGTTGGATGTCATAACAAAACATGTCGTGCGAAATTCCATTCCAATCGGATAAGAATTGCGCCCTCTTGAGGGTCAAGAAGTCAAGACCCAAGATCGGTTTATATGGTAGCTATATCAGGTTATGGACCGATTTGAACCATACTTAACACTGTTATTGGATATAATAACAAAATACGTCGTGCAAAATTTCATTCCAATCGGATAAGAATTGCGCACTCTAGAGGCTCAAAAAGTCAAGACCCCAGATCGGTTTATATGGCAGCTATATCAGGTTATGGACCGATTTGAACCATACTTATCACAGTTGTTGGATGTCATAACAAAACACGCCGTGCAAAATTTGATCCCAATCGGATAAGAATTGGGCACTCTAGAGGCTCAAGAAGTCAAGACCCAAGATCGGTTTATATGGCAGCTATATCAAAACATGGACCGATATGGCCCATTTACAATACCAACCGACCTACACTAATAAGAAGTATTCGTGCAAAATTTCAAGCGCCTAGCTTTACTCCTTCGGAAGTTAGCGTGCTTTCGACAGACAGACGGACGGACGGACGGACGGACGGACGGACGGACGGACGGACGGACGGACAGACGGACGGACATGGCTAGATCGACATAAAATTTCACGACGATCAAGAATATATATACTTTATGGGGTCTCAGACGAATATTTCGAGTAGTTACAAACAGAATGACGAAATTAGTATACCCCCCATCTTATGGTGGAGGGTATAAAAAGTTCGAGAGAATCACAAAAATATTATAAAAATTAGTATTCCGCAAAAATTGAATATAAGCTATATAAAATCTACTTTTGTTAAAATAAAAGGCTTTTCCAACTTTGCAGCAGCAACACCGCTATTATGATTCGATTCAATGTGTTGTACTGGTGCGGTATGTGTGGTGTTTTCATTTCCGTATTATATACACTCAAAACACCGCCATGGACAAAGCATGAAAGTGGATGTTCGTATATTCATGCCATTACCACTCTTATCAGCGTGATGAGAATAAAACAGCATAAATTGCGATGACTTTAGTTACTAACACCACATTTTTATGAGTATACCGCAAATCAGAAAAATACCACCGCTTGCGGTTCCCTGGTGTAGATCTGCAGACGGATGGATCCAAGGGATATGATAGGAATTTCTTTAATCCTTTAAATTGGGTGTACATTTCAAAGAAATCAAAAAAAAATCTTAAATATTAGTTAGTTAAGTCCATTTGCATTTTATCTTCCCTTGAAAATTCAACAATCTACATATGCCCCTTTTGATCTCTTACTAAAACATCTGGCTTTTCGTTCAAAGGTATACATTTAATACATTTGGATTTTGTTAAAGTCCCTAATAAACCTAACCAAGTGTATGTTCTTCAAATAATGGATGTGGTATCCCAACCCAAGTAATTATGGGTGAACAGGGGTTACAACTTTTTTTCTTTTTACCAAAATGAAAAAAATGTTACAGAATGTGTAAATTACCAAAAAACGTAGCATTAAATCTGTATTCAGTTGATCATCTTTGGCAGGAGGTTGTGGAAATAAGAAAAAAAGTATTGAACATGAAACATGCCACAAACTCTTTGAAAGCAAAGACCACAAAACCCCAAAAAGCACATGCAGCAGGAGTAACATCAGCATCAGCAACAGCAACCGAGGAAACGGAAGTTATCCACAAAAAACACACAAGAGCACTCACATGTTTTGTAAGTTAACAAAAAAATTTGAAATCCTTTATAATCGTTGTTGTAAAGTGTATTGAGCTTTTTTTCCAAGAACATTTTAAACCAGACATAAGGGGATAAATTAAATTTAATATAACAGCAGGTGAAATTCTTCACCCCTGTATGCTAGATATAACAATTCAAGAAAATGGAATTTAGTTAATGTTGAAAATATATTTAACCTGTATTCTCCATAGACATCCCTTGACAAACAACAGCAGAGTACCCTTTTCAAAGAATGCAGGCACAATGCAATTAAAAACCTAATTTTTGTGAAACTTCGTATGAGAATGACAATTTACGCAATTAGGTAAGAAAATTGAATTTTAATGAAATTTACTATGGAAATCAAATTTGGCCAAAACTAAATCTAGCAATAAATGTGCATTTTATGGGCTTATAATACTAAAACGGATGATCATTCTTTATGGATCCTAGGTCTAAATATGGGCGAATGGAACCACATGCAGTACGTCTATGGAAGGGTCTAGCCCAACTCACGTTTTCGAACTTCAACAAAATCGAGTAATATTTGCGGTTTTTATGAGTTAAAGTTCCTTTATAGGGTCAAGGGTTTAAATCAAGTTATCGGTTTAAATGGTAGCAATATCCAAATCTGGAGCGATCTGGGGCAAATTAAAGAAGGATGTCGAGGAGCCTAACACAACTCACTGTCCCAAATTTCAGCGAAATCGAAGAATAAATCCCCCTTTGATGGAACCAAAATCTTAAATCGAGAGATCGGTCAATATGCCAGCTATATCCAAATCTGGACTGTCTGAGCCAAATTGAAGAAGAGTGTCGAAGGGCCTAACACAACTCACTGTCCCAAATTTCGGCGACATCGGAGAATAAATGAGCCCATACGGCAGCTATATCCAAATGTAGTAGTAGTAGTTGTAGTAGTAGTAGTAGTAGTAGTAGTAGTAGTAGTAGTAG
Source organism: Stomoxys calcitrans (assembly GCF_963082655.1). Taxonomy (NCBI): domain Eukaryota; kingdom Metazoa; phylum Arthropoda; class Insecta; order Diptera; family Muscidae; genus Stomoxys; species Stomoxys calcitrans. The sequence goes on along the minus strand of NC_081554.1, from coordinate 194,832,062 downwards.
TAGTAGTAGTAGTAGTAGTAGTAGTAGTAGTAGTAGTAGTAGTAGTAGTAGTAGTAGTAGTAGTAGTAGTAGTAGTAGTAGTAGTAGTAGTAGTAGTAGGTTGACAAATGAAAGATATTGGAGACCAGAAAACGAATATGGTATTAAAATTTGGGTCCAAGTAGCCGGCGGTGTACTTGGGAAAAGTTTTTAAACGACCATGCATGGCATTGAACCACGCAAATGTCGCCAACATTAAGAAGGGATAAACACCGCTTTGTCCAATATTCTCGCCAGGATTCAAACGCATTCAGCGTCATAAGCTACAATGGCACGAATTCGATATCCGCATTCAGGGCGAAGTGTCTTCACCCTAAAAAGATATTAGAAAGTTAAAGAAGGCGCAGCGGAGCGGGCCCTGTTCGGCTAGTTATATATATTCTTGATTGTCATGACATTTTATGTCGATCTAGCCATGTCCGTCCGTCTGTCCGTTTGTCGAAAGCACGCTAACCCTCGAAGGAGTAAAGCTTGAAATTTTGCACAAATACTCCTTAAAGGTGTAGGTCGGTTGGAATTGTAAATGGACCATATGTTTTGATATAGCTGCCATATATTGGGTTGCCCAAAAAGTAATTGCGAATTTTTCTATAGTCGGCGTTGACAAATTTTTTCACAGCTTCACAAGCTCTGTAATTGCATTCTTTCTTCTGTCAGTTATCAGCTGTTACGTTTAGCTTGCTTTAGAAAAAAAGTGTAAAAAAGTATATTTGATTAAAGTTCACTCTAAGTTTTATTAAAATTGCATTTACTTTCTTTTAAAAAATCCGCAATTACTTTTTAGGTAACCCAATAAACCGATTTGGGATCTTGACTTCTTGAGCCACTACAGGGCGCAATTTCTATCGGATTTGGCTGAAATTTTTTATGAGGTTTTTTTTATGATTTACAACACTGTGCTAAGTGTGGTTGAAATCTGTTTATAACCTGATATAGCTGTCATATAAACTGATCTGGGGTCTTGACTTCTTGACCCTCTAGAGGGCGCAATTTGCATCCGATTTGGCAGAAACTTTGCAAGAAGTGTTATGTTATGACTTCCAAATCGTCCCATAATCTGATATAGCTGTCATACAAACCTATCGGGGTCTTGACTTCTTCAGCCTCTATAGCGCGCAATTCTTATCCGATTTTGCTGAAATTTTGCACGAGGTGTTTTGTTATGATATCCAATAACTGTGTCAATATGGTTTTAATTGGTTCATAACCTGATATACCTGCCATATAAACCGATCTGGGATGTTGACTTCTTGAGCATCTAGAGGTCGCAATTATTATCCGATTTGGCTGACATTTTGTACAACTTCAACATACGCGTCAGTTTTGGTCTGAATCGGTCTACAGCCTGATACAGCTCCCATATAAACCGATCTCCCTATTTTACTTTCTTAACCCCTTAGGAGAGCAATTTTTGTTCGAGTTGGCTAAAATTTTGCACAAAGACCTCTACTATAGTCTCCAACATTCAATTCAGTTATGGTCTGAATCGGATGATAACTTGATATTATAGCACCAATAGAAAAGCAATTCTTTCCTTTTTTCATATGTTTGCCTAAAAAGAGATACCGGGAAAAATAACTCGACAAATGCGATCCATGGTGGAGGGTATATAAGAGTCGGCCCGGCCAAACTTAGCACGCTTTTACTAGCTAAAGACTATTGCGTGATTTCATCAGACAGATGGACAAGGCTGATCAAGAATATATATATACTTTATAGGGTCAGAAATGGATATTTCGATGTATTGCAAACGGAGTTACAAAATGAATATACCCCCATGCTTCGGTGGTGTGTATGAAAAAATGTATTGGAAATTTGCTAGTTTTCATTACCATAATTGATAGCAAAGCAACGCCGTATGGTACCAAAACTCTATGGTCTGGTGTGGATGAAATATATAATGGTTAGTACCGTTCGGTATTAGTTTTACCATCAAACATGTATTGATTTAATACCAAATAGTTAATGGTTTTATTGCCAACCAAGATTATAAATGTGGGGTCGTCAATACCTAATAGAGTCTTTCGACTGGTATTGAAATAATACCAAATGGTAATAAAAATGATGTGAAAGTTCATAATATCTTAGGGCACTGGCAAAATACCGTATTTCCTACATCAATGAAAGGCGCTTTCAACCGATCGATACTTATTTTAAGGCTACCTGCCAAGAGCCAAGAAGCTTTTCAATGTATTAGAAATTTGCTTTTTTTCATTACCATAATTGATAGCAAAGCAACGCCGTATGGTACCAAAACTATATGGCCTGGTGTGGGGGAAATATATAATGATTAATACCGTTCGGTATTAGTTTAATAATCAAACATGTATTGATTTGATACCAAATTGTTACTGGTTTTATTACCAACCAAGGCTAAAAATATGGCGTCGTCAATACCTAATGAAGTCTTTCGACTGGTATTGAAATAATACCAAATGGTAATAAAAATAATGTGAAAATTCATAATATTTTGAGGCACTGGCAATGCCATACCATACCTACATCAATGAAAGGCGCTTTCAACCGATCGATACTTATTTTAAGGCTACTTGTCAAGAGCCAAGAAGGTTTTCAAGGTCGCCAACCAATCTGCAAGTAGTTCTGCAGAACTCAGCTTCCAAAAGTTAGCACAAGGAGATAAAGAGTCTTATGACGTTTTCGCCGACCTTTCAGACTATCCTCCACCGCGGAATTTCCTCGGCACGTGGCTTTATCCGAGAGGGGTCCAATACGACCCTGGGTCAATACTGAGTAGACAAGGAAATGCGTCACAGCACGTCGAGGTCACATTTCGGAGTTCGACTCCGTCCATGTTCATCTGTCAGATTGCTTCTAAGAGACTTTGAGTCTTTAAATAACACTCTGCAGAATACAAGGTCTTCTTGGCCGACATCTACTCGCTGTTGTATTTATTTAGTGATTCCTTGTTCGCAAGTAGCTTGGATCTATTTACCCTATTGCGACTACATAAAATGGCTCCTGGCAGCTGCATATTCAAACTCCTTCTTAAGTAGTGCTTATATCGTAGTCTGAAGCTTCACGTCATCACTCACAGTTCCAGTTAGTACCTCTTTGGCTTCTGTAAGGAGAGTCGTTGACAGTGGACCTCATCATATCAAAGGGAATATATCTTGAACCAGGAAAGGGATGGTCCTGTGCATTGTACGACCCCTAAAATAATACCATCGAGTTAGGTTATCTACGATTTTAATGGCAGTCTGCAATCAGACTCCCTTAAACATTTGCATCCATTGTGACTCTCATCCTCTTAGTCACCCACTTGGAATCATTGAAGAAATATAAAGATGAGTTCTTTATTCAGTTTTCTATATGGGTCACATAAAATTGTTTTAATTTTTTTTTACCTAATGTCATGGCTTATTCATAAGTTTGAAAACTTAAGCAACATACCTTTCAAATGTCTTGAGTTGAGTTTCTCAAAGGTTGATTTTCTTTTATTACATTCGTCGCTCTACAAAGTCTGAGACATAAATTTCATTGGCATACATTAGCACTTCATAAAGAAACATCCATTACACCCATATTGTCAGTCCCTGGACGGGAGCATGAGTCTAAGGCAGTTACAAGCTGTGCTGGCAACAATTTGTTGCATTCTTATTTGCCTCCTGGGAGGTTGCAAATTCAGTTAAATGGTATGGATTTTGTTTTTTTTTTTTTTTGCAAAACACCTTAAAGAAGCCATCACGAGAAAAAGCTGCGAACAATTTAAACAAAAACCTACAATTGCTTCAAGTCTCTATGGGGCCGATTTAGGCGTTGTTAGAAAATATGCCACATTTGAAGAAAAAAGATGTGTGAATATGTCTGCTCATATGTATGGATATGTGAGCGAAGGTCTAACTCACAGTTGATGACTGTGGGCTTGTAGGTATTTCAGTTATTGCCACAGTTCTTGCCGGCAGGCTGTGGCTTATGTAGTTCATATATTGTCTTTATTACTAGACTTAATGTTCTAACACTGCCAGGAATGGAAAGCAGTGGGTGAAGTACACTTTTTGAAGTAAAAAAAAAATGTGCAGTAATAGATGTTTAAGAATGTATGTTTTTTTAACAAGAAAGAGCACTGACCAGAAATTCGAGGAATTGTTACAACCTCAGCCATAGCAAGCTATTTGTAAACATAGCTATGAACATCTCATTAGAGAATAGGGGGAGAATTCTTTTACATTAGTGAGTGTTGTCCAATTCAAGTTTTAAGCCTAATGATGACTAACTTCATTTACAAAGGCGATTTCGAAAGGTCTTCCCTGGCCTTGAGCAGTAGTAGTAGTAGTAGTAGAAAAGTTGTACATTCCTAAGGCCATACAAATCCTACCATCATTAGTGAGGGAATAATCTTAGTCTTTTCAACTTACTGGGTCCCTCCCATTACTAATGAACTTCCTCTTTAGTTTTTGAGTTTTAAGTAAAATTCTAATTAAGTGTTGTGTTTTCCTATTCGAGAGAGAACTTTCATATGCATCTGCCATACCAAGTTGTGCTACTTACCGTCTGTTGCAAACTTATGGTTCTTTGTTTAAACAAGTAAAAGCGTGCTAAGTTCGGCCGGGTCGAATCTTATATACCCTCCACCATGGATTGCATTTGTCGAGTTTTTTTTTCCCGGCATCTCTTCTTAGGCAAAAAAAGGATAGAAGAAAAGATTTGCTCTGCTATTAGAGCGATATCAAGATATGGTCCGTTTTAGACCACAATTAAATTATATGTTGGAGAATTGTGTGAAATGTAAGTCAATTCGAATAAGAAATGCGCCCGTTGGGGGCTCAAGAAGTAAAATAGAGAGATCGATTTATATGGGAGCTGTATCAGGCTATTCACCGATACAGACCATAGTAAACACGTATGTTGATGGTCTTGATAGGATCCGTCGTACAAAATTTCTGCCAAATCGGATAATATTGGGTTGCCCAAAAAGTAATTGTGGATTTTTTAAAAGAAAATAAATGCATTTTTAATAAAACTAAGAATGAACTTTAATCAAATATACTTTTTTACATTTTTTTATGAAAAATCCGCAATTACTTTTTGGGCAACCCAATAATTGCGACCTCTAGAGGCTCAAGAAGCCAAGATCCCAGATAGGTTTATATGGCAACTATATCAGGTTATAAACCGATTTGAACCATACCTAACACAGATGTTGGATATCTTAATAAAATACGTCGTGCAAAATTTCATTACAATTGGATAAGAATTGCGCCCTCTAGAGGCGCGAGAAGTCAAGACCCAAGATCGGTTTATATGGCAGCTATAACAGGTTATGGACCGATTTGAACCATACTTAGCACAGTTGTTACATATCATAACAAAATACTTTGTGCAAAATTTCAGTCAAATCGAAAGAGAATTGCGCCCTCTGAGGGCTCAAGAAGTCAAGACCCAAGATCGTTTTATATAGCAGCTATATCAGGTTATGGAGGGATATGAACCATACTTAACACAGATGTTGGATATCATAACAAAACACGTCGTGCAAAATTTAATTCCAATCGGATAAAAATTGCGCCCTCTAGAGGCTCACGAAGTCAAGACCCAAAATCGGCTTATATGGCAGCTATATCAGGTTATGGAGGGATTTTAACCATACTTAACACAGATGTTGGATATCATAAAAAACACGTCGTGCAAAATTTCATTCCAATCGTATAAGAATTGCGCCCTCTAGAGGCGCAAGAAGTCAAGACCCAAGATCGGTTTATATGGCAGTTATAACAGGTAATGGACCGATTTGAACCATACTTAGCACAGTTGTTAGATATCATAACAAAATACTTTGTGCAAAATTTCAGTCAAATCGAACGAGAATTGCGCAATCTAGAGGCTCAAGTAGTCAAGACCCAAGATCGGTTTATATGGCAGCTATAACAGGTAATGGACCGATTTAAACCATACCCAGCGCTGTTGTTGGAAGTGATACCGAAACACCAGGTGCCAAATTTCAGTCAAATCGAACGACAATTGCGCCCTCTAGAAGCTCAAGTAATCAATACCCAAGATCGGTTTATATGGCGGCTATATCAAAACATAGACCGATTTGGCCCATTTACAATCCCAACCGACCTACACTAATAGAAAGTATTTGTGCAAGATTTCAAGCGCCTAGCTTTACTCCTTCGAAAGTTGGCGTGCTTTTGACAGACAGACGGACGGACATGGTTAGATCGACTTAAAAGTACATGACGATCAAGATTATTTATACTTTATGGGGTCTCAGACGCATTTTTCGAGATGTTACAAACAGAATGACGAAATTAGTTTACCCCCATCGTATGGTGGAGGGTATAAAAATAACCTAACAGCCGGCTTACTCTCCATGTTGTGCTTAATCCCTTCCCCAAAATAGTCCCAAATGGACTTTCAAAAAACTAAAAACATCATAGAAACAAAAATAAAAAAAAACAAAATAACATCTAATGTTACTTTGGGAATATCCTTTGGACAAATTCTTTTTTTGTAACCAGACACTAGTAAATGTGGATGCAAATACTAATGCCACTACTACTGTGGGCTGCTACTACTACCATACTGCAACTACTTCTACTACTACTACTGCTCCGGCTGTTTTTCTTCAACATTAAGAGCAATGGTAACATCAGTTGCAACATGGGATGCATTGCCAAAAGTATGCTACAACAGAAGGTTGTTAGATTTCATTTTTTTCGAAATATCCCAGAAGTAGGTATGAGATGGAGAAACTACACACACTCATTTGCCTTTATCTTAATCGAGTTTTCATTTTTCAAATGGCAAATTCAATTCCATTTAGATGATATGGCATAGCTAAACAAACATCCATAGTTAGTTAGAAGTGGCCAGTATTAACATCTCCTTAGTACTTCTCCAGTACATCTTCAGTTTCAAGGACCATAGGGCTGCTGTTTAGTGTGAATCAGTAGAGGAAATTCCTCCTTTTCCCCTTTTTGCCTCATTATTGCATATTATTTCTCTTCAGTACAATAATATCCATTGTCTTACAGCTTGGCTTTCTTTGGCCAGGAGCCCTTTTGTTGGAAAAACTTCACTCAATCGACTTTTCTTTATTCTCTTTCATTGCTTAAGTCGGTTATTCGCTGAAATCAATGTTGGCATTGATTTAAGCACAAGTTGTTCATTGAGCTAAGGAGAATTTCTTGAATAGGATGGTTGAAAATTTAAATGAAGGCTGTTCTAAATTGAGTCTAGCCACAAAATTCATAATTCCCAACATATCAACCCTAAACCACACTCAGCCAGGATATCGAATTACCTAACATAGCACGCTGTGCTAAATTTCAGCGAAATGGTGTAGTGTATAGGCTTTCATGGGCCTAAGATATTCAACAGTGGAAACTGCCAAATTGGGATTTGAACCCAAGCGTTAGGTGTCATTGGCGGACATGCTAGCCTCTGCACCATAGTGGACTACGATCTGTCAATATGACACCTGTAACTCAACATAGTGCGACCTGAGCTATACTAGGTTAAGATGTCTAGGAGGGCAATACAATGTCCTCTTCCAAATTCCATCGAAATCGAGTAACAATGTGTCTGTTATAAAAAACAAGTAAAAGCGTGCTAAGTTCGGCCGGGCCGAATCTTATATACCCTCCACCATGGATCGCATTTGTCGAGTTCTTTTCCCGGCATCTCTTCTTAGGCAAAAAAGGATATAAGAAAAGAGTTGCTCTGCTATTAAAACGATATCAAGATATGGTCCGGTTCGGACCACAACTAAATTATATGTTGGAGACCTGTGTAAAATTTCAGCCAATTCGTATAAGAATTGCGCCCATTGGGGCTCACGAAGTAAAATAGAGCGAACGATTTATATGGGATCTGTATCGGGCTATAGACCGATTCAGAACATAATAACACGTTGGTTGATGGTCATGAGAAGATCCGTCGTACAAAATTTCAGCCAAATCGGATAGGAATTGCGCCCTCTAGAAGCTCAAGAAGACAAATCCCCAGATCTGTTTATATGACAGCTATATCAGGTTATGAACCGATTTCAACCATACTTGGCACAGTTGTTGGGTATCATAACAAAACACGTCGTGCGAAATTCCATTCCAATTGGATAAGAATTGCGCCCTCCAGAGGGTCAAGAAGTCAAGACCCAAGATCGGTTTATATGGCAGCTATATCAGGTTATGGACCGATTTGAACCATACTTGGCACTGTTGGTGGATATAATAACAAAACACGTCGTGTAAAATTTCATTTCAATCGGATAAGAATTGAGCACTCTAGAGGCTCAAGAATTCAAGACCCAAGATCGGTTTATATGGCAACTATATCAGGTTATGAACCGATTTGAACCATACTTGGCACAGTTGTTGGATATCGTAACAAAACACGTCATGCAAAATTTCATTCTGATCGGATAAGAATTGCGCACGCTAGAGGCTCAAGAAGTCAAGACCCACGATCGGTTTATATGGCAGCTATATCAGGTTATGGACCGATTTGAACCATACTTGGCACAGTTGTTGGATATCATAGCAAAACACGTCATGCAAAATTTCATCCCAATCGGATAAGAATTGTGCCCTCTAGAGGCTCAAGAAGTCAAGACCCCCGATCGGTTTATATGGCAGCTATATCAAAACATGGACCGATATGGCCCATTTACAATACCAACCGACCTACACTAATAAGAAGTATTTGTGCAAAATTTCAAGCGGCTAGCTTTACTCCTTCGGAAGTTAGCGTGCTTTCGACAGACAGACGGACGGACGGACGGACGGACGGACGGACGGACGGACGGACGGACAGACGGACGGACATGGCTAGATCGACATAAAATGTCACGACGATCAAGTATATATATACTTTATGGGGTCTCAGACGAATATTTCGAGTAGTTACAAACAGAATGACGAAATTAGTATACCCCCCATCTTATGGTGGAGGGTATAAAAATAGTGGAAATTTGCCATGAACTTTCCATTAAGGACTAGGGACAATTTCCCACACATCACTGAGTACTGGCCGATTCAAGTTTAAGCCTCCTTTTTAAAGCAGAATCCGAACGGCGTTCCACAATGCGACACTTCTTTGGGGAGGAGCTTTTATATGGTAAAGTACCTCACATATGTCGCCAGCATTAGAGGGGATAACCACCTCTGAACATTTTTTTGTGAGGTTCTCGCCAATATTCGAACCCAGGCGATCAGCGTCATAGGCGGACGTGCTAACGTCTGCACTGTAGTGGCCTCCATCATCGTTAATTTAAGATTTTGAAAAAGTAAAAGGGAACTAAGTTGGGCCGGGCAGAATCTTATATACCCTCCACCATGGATCGCATTTGTCGAGTTCTATTCCCGGTATGTCTTTTTAGGCCATAAAGGATAAAAGAAAATAAGTTATAGTCCGACTCGGACCATAATTGAATTGAATGTTGGAGACCATAGTAGACGTTATTGTGTATAATTTTAGCCAATTCGAGTAAGAATTGCGCCCTTTAGGGGCTCAAGAAGCAAATTAGGGAGACCGATTTATATGGGAGCTGTATCAGGCTATACAACGATTCAGACCATATTTGATATATGGCTGCTATATCAGGTTATAGACCGATTAGTACCGTTTTTGGCACAGTTGTTGGAAGTCACAGCAAAACGCGTCGTTCAAAATTCCAGCCTAATCGGTTAAGTATTGCGCCCTCTAGAGGCTCAAGAAGTCAAGACCCCATATTGGTTTATATGGCACCTACATCAGGTTATAAACCGATTTAAACCATACTTAGCACAGTGGTCGGAAGACATAACGAAACACGTCATGCAAAATTTCAGCCAAACCGGATGATAATTGCTCCCTCTAGAGGCTCAAGAAGTCAGGACCCCATATCGGTTTATATGGCAGCTATATCAGGTTATGAACCGATTTAAACCATGCTTAGCACAGTGGTTGAAAGTCATAACGAAACACGTCATGCAAAATTTCAGCCAAATCGGATGATAATTGCGCCCTCTAGAGGCTCAAGAAGTCAGGACCCCATATCGGTTTATATGGCAGCTATATCAGGCTATGAACCTATTTGAACCATACTTAACACAGTTTTTGGATATCATAACGAAACACGTCATGCAAAATTTCAGCCAAACCGGATGATAATTGCTCCCTCTAGAGGCTCAAGAAGTTAAGACCCCATATCGGTTTATATGGCAGCTATATCAGGTTATGAACCGATTTCAACCTTACTTAGCACAATGTTGGAAACTATAAAAAAAACACTTCAAGCAAAATTTCAGGCAAATCGGATTAGAATTGCGCCCTCTAATGCCTCAAGATGTACAAGATCGGTTTATATGGCAGCTATATCAAAACATGGACCGATATGGACCATTTACAATCCCAACCTACCTACACTAAGAAGAAGTATTTGTGCAAAAATACAAGGGCTAACTTTACTCCTGAGAAAGTTTGTGTGCTTTCGACAGACAGACGGACGGACGAACAATTGTTGAGATGGATGGACTGGAGTGGTTCCCTTCAGAGTCGGTATTCAACTTCGGTAGTGTAGAAATCCGTATCCTCAACAACTCAGTGAATATCGGATATCGGTTCATAGGACCTATACCACTGAGGAAATCGACGACGCAATCAACGGGATGTATTTAGCATTTGCTGAGGCGATCCATTAAGAAATTCAAACTGAGCCGAGGAGTGATGAAGCATCTCCCAGAGGACATCCTGGGCAGAAAAAAAACCCTCCGAAGGAGAAAGCATCGCATAATTGATCAGCAGGAGGCTAAAACCCTAGGAGCAATGATTTGAAACCTGGGTTATATAATTGCGCAGATTGCCTTATTCGAGGAAGAAGCAACTAGGGGTCAACTGCCACATGTTTCAGTTACTTAAAGCAGTCTGTGCGGCTAAAAGACAGACCAAAATAAATAGACTCGTAGGCCCCAATGGGGAACACATAGTGGCGGACAAGGGCATGGTAAATGCTGTGGCGGACAAACTCCCCGAGATCCAACAAAGCACACTGGTGAATAATGATGAAGAAATGTATATAGGACCAATGTCACATTTGCCTCTGATAGAGTTTGATGAACTAACTCCTGTTGAATGGCTTTGGACAATTCAGGATCCTGCAGACAAATGAGAAGGCGACTTACATTAAAGGTACTATACAATGAAAAGAGCTCGGGCGAGGATGGTATTCCCAACTTCATATTAAGGAAGCTGGACAGGAGAACGTGGAGATTCCTTACAATTATCTTCAATCATTGCCTCAACCTGACATATTTCCCACGATCATGGAAAAGGTCAAGAGTCATACATATCTAATGTGCCCTTCCAACGATTGCGGTAGGCCTTGATTTTGAAAACGGCGTTTGACACCGTCTGGCAAGAGAGCGTTGTGAGAAAGATGGGCGAGTCTGGCATGGGTTGTCTCGAATTACCTTAATAGGAGATTCTTTTCCTTGTCTATAGGATCTAGAAAGTCGACAACAAGAAGGATATTGGCCTGAGTCTCACAAGCATCAGTGTTGGTTCGGCTATTT
>NC_081554.1:194808007-194815507 GCF_963082655.1 Stomoxys calcitrans | reverse complement strand
ACCACCGATACAGAAGTTCGTTCATGAGTCATTTGTGCTGGTTTTCCAATTATTGGAAGCAGCTTAGAAAGTTAACACATAAATATCAGTATCAGCAGAGACCATTATGCTGCCCATCAAAGCCAAAATGAAATTGTCGTGCCAGTGTCGCTCCTCTTGCTGCTGAATGGATGGGCATCACCCTCCGATATGGCCAGCATTTATGGCTCTATAACACAAGCGAAGCTATTGGCCAAACAACAACACCCTAATGCCACTTTATTTGACCAAGGCAAATCCAATGTTTATGGCCACGTTTTAAAGTAGATAAACACTTTGATAATCTCCAATAAACAAGGCCAAAAGGGAGGAGGGGTGACAGAGAGAGAGAGAGGGAGAGGCTAGTAGGGCTTAAGGCATTGGGTAGGTGGGTTAACTATCGGAACAAGACCCATAGGAAATTTTGTTTGTTTTTTTGTACACTTGGCATGTTTGTCTTTAAAGACAAATGCAAACACAAAGCTTTGGTAACATTTTGATTTTGTACTGGGAAAACAGGTGCCCCCTTCTCTTCCTACTTTCCTCTGGTAAAAAAATTTTGAAAAATCAATCACGAACTTAAAATGTCATTATTGTCAAAAGATGTGATTTAAGCCCAAAAGGGCTGCCTTTTTCTTGGTCATTACGCCTTTGCCATAGCTTACCCTTGCCTTGTTGCTGGATCTTGGCATGCTGTTTAACTGTCTGTTGGTCATTTTTACATCCCACTTGAAAGAAGGCATTATGAAGTTTTGTTTTATTATTCAAAATACCTGCACCTGACTTCTCTTCGTACTTTATCCTGACATAAAATGCAAAATTTTAACATAAACCTAAGGACAATGGCTAACAAAGGGACCTGAACTTGACTGTCCATAGGGAAAAGTTTGTAATTTGTGAAGCTGAAGCTGACCTCTGTTAGATTTTGTGTCTATGTGTAGCAGACAAGGTGCTTATAATGGAAAGAAAAGTAAAATTGTTGTTCCCACCACCGAAGGATGGGGATATATTCATTTTTGTACCCATCACCGAAGGATAGGAATATATTCATTCTGTCACTCCCCTTGCAACACCTCGAAATATTCGTCTCAGACCCCATAAAGTATAAATATTGTTGATCGTCATGAAATGTTAAGTCGATCTAGCCATTTCCGTCAGCCTGTCGAAAGCACGCTAACTTTCGAAGGAGTAAAGTCAGACGCTTGAAATTATGCAGAAATAATTCTTAGGTTGCTTGGGATGACAAATGGGCCACGGAGGCCACCGTAGAGCAGAGGTTAGCATGTCCGCCTATGACGCTGAATGACTGGGCTCGAATCCTGCCTATAAAAAGGAGGCACCTTATCATTGAGCTAAAACTTGAATTGGAGTGCCCTCATTGATATGTGAGAAGTTTGCCCTGTTCCTTATGCCGCTCTGGGATCTTAACTTCTTAAGCCTCTAGAGGGCGCAATTCATATCCGAGTTGGCTGAAATTTAACATGAAGTGTTTTGTTATATGACAGCTATATCTAAATACAGTTCAATCTGAACCATATTTGGGTCGGATGGTGGGTGGCCTAAAACTACTCACTGTTTTAAATTTCAGCGAAATCGGATATAAAATTAAGCTTAGATGGGCTTTATACCCCTTATCGGGAGATCGGTGTATATGGCAGCTATATCTAAATAAAGTCCGATCCAAACCATAATTAGGACGGATGTCGGGAGACCTAAAACTTCAAACTGCTTCAAATTTCAGCGAAATCGGGCAATAAATAGGGCTTTTATGGCCTTCAGACCCTTTATCGGGAGATTGATCTATATGGCAGCTATATTTATATATAGTCCGATCTGAACCATATTCAGGACAGATAATGGTAGGCTTAAATCTACTCACTGTTTTAAATTCAGCGAAATCGGTTAAAAAATAAAGCCTTTATGACCTTCAGACCCTTTATCGGGAGATCGGTGTATATGACAGCTATATCCCAATATAGTCCCATCTGAATTATATTCAGGTCAGATGCTGGTATGCCTAAATCTACTCACTGTTCTAAATTTCAGCGAAATCGGATGAAAAATAAAGCTTTTATGGGCTTCAGACCTTGTATCGGGAGATCGGTCTATATTGCAGTTATATCTAAATATAGTCCCATCTGACCCATATTTGGGTCCTATGTTAGGAGGCCTAAAATTACTCACTGTTTCGAATTTCAGCAAAATCGGTTAATAAATAAAGCTTTTATGGGCTGCAGACCTTTTATCGGGAGATCGGGGTACATGACAGCTATATCTAAATATAGTCCGATCTGAACCTTATTTAGGTTCGAATTTGAGAGGCCTTAAGCTATCCACTGTTTCAAATTTCAGCGAAATCGGTTAATAAAGCTTTTATGGCCATCAGACTCCTTACCGGCGGATCGGTCTAATGGCAGCTATATCTAAATATTGTCCGATCTGAACTATATTTGGCTTATGGAGTCAAGATCCCAGATCGGTTTATATGGCTGTTATGTCAGGTTATGTATCGATTTGCACCATACTTAACAGAGTTGTATCTTTTTTATACCCAACACCATAGGAAGGGGGTATACTAATCTAGTCATCCCGTTTGTAACACCTCGAAATATTGATCTAGAACACGATATAGCCATATCCGTCCGTCCGTCTGTCGGTCTAAATCATGATAGCGGTCGAAGGCGTAAAGCTAGCTGCTTGAAATTTTGCACAGATACTTAATACTGATGTAGGTCGTAAGAGATTGCAAATGAGCCATTTCGGTTCAGATTTGGATATAGCTTTCATATAAACCGATCTTCCGATTTGACTTCTTGAACCCCTGGAAGCCGCAATTTTTGTCCGATGTGGCTGAAATTTTGCACGTAGTGTTCTGTTACGATTCTCAACCAGTGCGCTAAGTACGGTCTGAATCGGTCAATAACCTGATATAGCTCCCATATGAACCGACCTCCCGATTTTAATTCTTGAACCCGTGCAAGCCTTAATTTTTGTCTGATTTGGCTGAAATTTTTTACGTGGTGTTCTGTTACGACTTTCAACAACTTTACCAAGTTCGGTCCACATCAATTTTTAACCTGATATAACTCCCATATAAACCGATCGCCCGATCTGACTTCTTGAGCCCTTACAAACTGCAATTTTTATCCGATTTGGCTGAAATTTTGCATGCGGTGTTCTGTTATGGCTTCCAACAACTGTGTCATGTGCGGTCTAAATTGGTCCATAACCTGATATAGGTCCCATATAAACAGATCGTCCGATTTGACTTCTTGAGCCCCTGCAAGCCGTGATTTTTTTTCCGGTTTGAGTGAAATTTTGCACATTGTGTTCTGTTATGACTTTCAATAACTGTGCCAAGTACGGTCCGAATCGATCAAGAACCTCATATAGCTCCTATATAAACCGATCTGACGATGTGACTTCTGGAGCCCCTGCAACCCGTGATTTTTGCCCTGTTTGGCTGAAATTTTGCACATTGTGTTCAGTTATGCCTTTCAATAACTGTGCCAAGTACGGTCCGAATCGGTCAAGAAGCTGATATAGCCCCCATATAACCCCATCTCGCCATTTGACTTCTTAAACCCCTGGAAGACGTAAGTTTTGTCCGATTTTGCTGAAATTTTGAACATAGGGTTCTGTTATGACTCCCAACAAATCAGTCTATAACCTGATATAGCTGCCATGTAAACCGGTCTCTCGATCATCCTTGTTCCGTTCCTAGAGCTTTAATTTTTGCAGCGCTTTGTACGATGTTCTCGCCAGGATTCGAACGCGTTCAGCGTCATTGGCTACAATGGCACGAATTCAGGGCGAAGTGTCCCCACTTACCCTTAAAAAGATATTAGAGAGTTTGAGAAGGCGCAGTGGAGCGGGCCCGGTTCGGCTAGTTGTATAAATTTGATATTTATCGACTGAGTGTTAACCTTAACGAATATGGTCTTCATCAGACCATAATCTGATATAACTGTCCTCGACACGGACCCATCTCCCTATGGGACTTCTAAAGACCATAGATGCACAATAATTGATTTGCTTAGAATCTATGATTGCAAACCTCAAACTTCAAAAACTATAATAATAGCAACATTTATTGTCATTCATCTCAAAGTATAAGAATTTCAAACTTTGAAACATTCCACAAAGGCTTTGCCATTCCTTTCTTCAGCTTGCAAATGAAAGCTTGAAAACTTTAAAATTAATGGAAAAGCAAAGTTTTGGATCACCACAACTTCTGCATACCAGTCATTCTCAATGTACGAACTTGGCAACCACAAAAGCAAAACAGGACCCTAACACAAAGGCTCTTCATACTGGCAATACTAGTAGATCTCTCCTATCCTTGTACCATACAAACAACCCTGGATCTCCTCTGCCCAATATTTATGTAGGAAGTGGTCGATATGTTTGGCTTTATTGTTATTTTTGGTGGCAAAAGAATACATCCTTTGCCAGCTTTGAAAAGGATAATAAAACTAAAGTTTGTTTAACAAAGTTTCCACAGTCAATCCACACACACTCGCAGCCCTCCCTCGTCACTCATTTGCACTGCAATTGGAATGTGGAATCGAAAGTTGCATTTAAATTGAAATAAATACACTTTGCTGAAGCGTAACAACGGAATTGACATGATCCGCTTCGCTTCGTTTGCCCTGCACCATGTCCTTCGTTATATCCTGCAACGTTGTTATGCAACACAAGAGGTTACTGCACAAAGTTGGCAAATGATTCTCGAGGCAGTGAAACTGAGCATAGCTTCCATGCCCATATCCTTTGAATTTCTCCTGCGGGAGGTAAATAAGAATGAATGTCAGGCCATGCGATGCCGTAGTCTCTGGAATCTGTCAAAGTTCACACTCTGCTGCAGATGTAAGGCATGGCAGGGCAAAAGTTTACATGTGCCCCCCCCCCCCCCCACATTCACTTCCAGTTCCTACAAATATTCGCTGTAAAATGTTTAACTTCAGCAACGAGTGTGACATATTTTCACTTGAGCTCGTTGATGCGATGAAACTACAACTGTGCCAAAATAACATAGGCAGGAAATTATCAATGGCTCAAGAATATCATGGACTGACTGGTTTACTTGCAACAGAGAACATGAGGTAAAGACGAGGAGAGAATACAGGTGATGTATAAAATGTAAAAAAAAATAGCTTTTGTTGTTTTTTTTAAACGTGGAGACGACAACTATGAACCATGAGAACTATGTAGAGTATTAAAAAGTTACTGAAAATAAACTACCTGATGGACAGATCATTGGTCATAAAGTTATGGTATATATGGCCGCCCTATAGCAGGCTACCATAAATAATACTAAAATAAAACAAGTAAAAAGACGTTAATTTTGGCGGAGCCAAGACTTTAAATCGAGATATCGGTCCATATGGTAGCTATATGCACATCTTGATCGATCTAGACCAAATTGCAGAAATATGTGGAGGAGCTTACTTTAACTCTCTGTCCAAAATTTCGATAACATCGGATAATAAATGCGCCTTTTATGAGATCAAAACTTTAAATCGGGAGATCGGTCTATATGACAGCTATATCCAAATCTGGACCGATCTAAGTCAAATTGAAGAAGGATATAGAAGGGCCTAACACAACTCACTCTCCGAAATAAATGTATAATAAATGTAGCTTTTATGCGCCTAAGACCCCAAATCGGAGGATCGGTCTATATGGCAGCTATATCCAAATCTGAACCGATCTGAACAAGGATGACGAAGGGCTTAACACAACTCACTGTCCCAAATTTCAGCAAAATCGGATAATAAGTGTGGCTTTTATGGGACTAAGACCCTAAATCGGAGGATCGGTCCATATGGCAGCTATATCCAAATCTGAACCGATCTAAGCCAAATTGACGGATGATATCGAAGGGCCTAATACAACTCACTGTCCCAAATTTCAGCAAAATCGTATAATAAATGTGGCTTTTATGGGCCTAAGACCCTAAATCGGAGGACCTATCCTCCGATATATGGCAGCTATATCCAAATCTAGACCGATCTAGGCCAAATTGACGGAGGATATAGAAGAGCCTTACACAACTCACTGTCCCAAATTTCGGTGACATCGAACAATAAATGTGGCTTATATGGGCCCAAAACCAGAAATCGAGAGATCGGTCTATATGGCAGCTATATCCAAATCTGAACCGATCTGGGCCAAATTGAAGAAGAATGTCGCGCGGCTTAACTTAACTCACTATCCCAAATATCGGCGACATCGGACAATAAATGCGCCTTTTATTGGTCCAAAACCAGAAATCGATAGATCGGTTGATATGGCAGCTATATCCAAATCTGAACCAATCTGTGCCATATTCAAGAAGTATATCGAGGGGCTTAACTTAACTCACTATCCCGAATTTCGGGGACATCGAACAATAAATGCGCCAAATATGGGCCCAAAACTTTAAATCGAGAGATCGGTCTATATGGCAGCTATATCCAAATCAGGACCGATCTGGGCCAAATTGCAGAAAGTTGTCGAAAAGCCTAACACAACTCACTGTCTCATATTTCGGCAAAATCGGACAATAAAGGCGCCTTTTATGGCCCCAAAACCTAAAACCGAGAGATCGGTCTATATGGTAGCTATATCCAAATCTGAACCTATCTGAGCCAAATTGACGAAGGATGTCGAAAGGTCTAAGACAACTCACTGTCCTAAATTTCAGCAAATTCGGTTAATAAATGTGGCTTTTATGAGCCTAGTACCCCAAATCTGAGGATCGGTCTATATGGCAGCTATATCCAAATCTGGACCGATCTGGGACAAAATATACAAAGATGTCGAAAGGCCTAACACAACTCACTGTCCCAAATTTCAGCCAAATCGGATAATAAATGTGGCTTTTATGGGTCCAAGACCCTAACGGATTGGTCTAAATGGGGGCTATATCAAGATATAGTCCGAACTTAACCTGCTTATGGACAAAAAAAGAATCTGTGTGAAGTTTCAGCTCAATATCTCTATTTTTAAAAACTGTATCGTGATTTCAACAGGCGGATTGACAGACGGACGGACATGTCTAGATCGTCTTACATCTTTACGCTGATCAAGAATATATTTATATGTACTTTATAGGGTCGGAAATGGATATTTCGATGTGTTGCAAATGGAATGACAAAACGAATATAGCCCCATCCATCGGTGGTGGGTATAAAAATTAGCAGATCGATCTTCTATCGATCTAATATAGAAGCAATATCAATGAACAGACCAAAAAAAACCAAGGTTAACAAAGTTAGTTGTAAGTCATGAGAGAAATCACTGCATGTTGGTCTAATCATATGAAAATTGCGCCCTCTATAGGCGGAATGCATCTAAAAGGATACATTCAGTGTCGAATTACATATTATACCCTACACCACCACTGTGGTATGGGGTATTGTAGATTTGTGCATTTGTTGGCAACGATAAGAAGGAGAAGAGCAGGACCCATCGATAAGTATACGGATCGGCTTAGAA
>NC_081554.1:194804835-194807807 GCF_963082655.1 Stomoxys calcitrans | reverse complement strand
GACCCCAAATCGGAGGATCGGTCTATATGGCAGCTATATCCAAATCTGAACCGATCTGAACAAGGATGACGAAGGGCTTAACACAACTCACTGTCCCAAATTTCAGCAAAATCGGATAATAAGTGTGGCTTTTATGGGACTAAGACCCTAAATCGGAGGATCGGTCCATATGGCAGCTATATCCAAATCTGAACCGATCTAAGCCAAATTGACGGATGATATCGAAGGGCCTAATACAACTCACTGTCCCAAATTTCAGCAAAATCGTATAATAAATGTGGCTTTTATGGGCCTAAGACCCTAAATCGGAGGATCGGTCTATATGGCAGCTATATCCAAATCTGAACCGATCTAGGCCAAATTAACGGACTCGCTGTCCCAAATTTCGGTGACATTGAACAATAAATGTTGCTTATATAGGCCCAAAACCAGAAATCGAGAGATCGGTCTACATGGCAGCTATATCCAAATCTGAACCGATCTGTGCCATATTCAAGAAGTATGTCGAGGGGCTCAACCTAACTCACTGTCCCAAATATCGGCGACCTCGGACAATAAATGCGCCTTTTATTGGTCCAAAACCAGAAATCGAGAGATCGGTCTATATGGCAGCTATATCCAAATCTGAACCGATCTGTGCCATATTCAAGAAGTATGTCGAGGGGCTTAACTTGACTCACTGTCCCAAGGTTAACAAAGTCAGTTGAAAGTCATGAGAGAGATACAGAGATAGTCTAATCGGATGAAAATTGCGCCCTCTATAGGCGTAATTCATCTAAAGGGATACATTCAGTGTCGGATTACTGATTATACCCTACACCACCACTGTGGTACAGGGTATTATAGAGTTGTTTATTTGTTTGCAACGCTAAGAAGGCGAAGAGCTAGACCCATCGATAAGTATACGGATGGGCTTAGAAACACTTCCTGATTCGATTAAGCTATGTCCGACTGTCTGTCTCTCCATGTATTCTTGTAATCAAGGTACAGGTCGCATTTGTTGTCCGATTTTCACAAAATTTTGTATTAGTCTCTTTTTGGTCCAAGGACAAAAGCTATTGATTTTGAAAAAAATCGGTCCAGATTTATATATAGCTCCCATGTATATCTTTCATCCGATATGCTCTTTTAACGCTGTAGTAGCCACAATTTTGGACCGATCTTTACACAGTTTTGCATGGGCCGTTTTATTTAACGTCCTCATATGTGTGCAGAGTTGCACAAAAATCGGGTCAGATTTAGATATAGCTCCCATATATATTTTTCATCCGATATGGCCTTTAAAGGCTTTAGAAGCCACAATTTTGGTCCGATCTTTACAAAATTTGACATGGGCCGTTTCATTCAAAGTCCTCATATGTGTGCAAAGTTCCATAAAAATCGGTCCAGATTTAGATATAGCTCCCATATATAACTATCGTCCGATTTGACCTACTGAGGCTGGAAAAGGCACTATTTTCGTCCGATCTTTACAAAATTTGGCACGAAGTTCTTTTGTGACATCCCAATATGTGTGCAAATTTTCATCATAATCGGATCAGATTTATATATAGCTTCCATGTATATCTTTCATCCGATATGCTCTTTTAACGCTGTGGTTGCTACAATTTTGGTCCCATCCTTACAAAATGTGGTATGGAGCGTTTTATTCAATGTACTCATAGGTGTGCAAAGTTCCATAAAAATCGGTCCAGATTTAGATATAGCTCCCATATATATTTTTCATCCGATACGGCCATTTAAGGCCGTAGAAGCCACAATTTTGGTCCGATCTTTACAAAATTTGGCATGGAGCGTTTTATTCAACGTCCTTATAGGTGTGCAAAGTTCCATAAAAATCGATCCAGATTTAGATATAGCTCCCATATATATTTTTCATCCGATGTGGCCTTTTAAGGCTGTAGGAGCCACAATTTTGGTCCCATCCTTACCAAATTTGGCATGCAGCGTTTTATTCTACGTCCTCATTTGTGTGCAGAGTTGCATAAAAATCGGGCCAGATTTAGATATAGCTCCCACATATATTTTTCATCCGATATGGCCTTTTAAGGCTGTAAGAGCCTCAATTTTGGTCCCATCCTTACAAAATTTGGCATGGAGCGTTTTATGCAACGTCCTCATATGTGTTCAGAGTTGCATAAAAATCGGGCCAGATTTAGATATAGCTCCCATATATATTTTTCATCCGATATGGCCTTTTAAGGCTGTAGAAGCCACAATTTTGATCCGATCTCTACACAATTTTTCATGAGATTGTTTAATTGACATCCCAATACGTGTGCAAAATTTCATCAAAATCGATGTTGATAAAACTCCCACATATATCTTTTATTCGTTTCGACTTTTAAGGCTGTAGAAGCCGCAATTTTCGTACCCCCGTAAAAAATCGTATAAGGTTCTAATCGATATTTCAATAGGTATGCAAAATTGAAGTCTGACTAAATTTGTATATAAGTGCTATCTAAAGGGTGATTTTTTGAGGTTAGGATTTTCATGCATTAGTATTTGACAGATCACGTGGGATTTCAGACATGGTGTCAAAGAGAAAGATGCTCAGTATGCTTTGACATTTCATCATGAATAGACTTACTAACGAGCAACGCTTGCAAATCATTGAATTTTATTACCAAAATCAGTGTTCGGTTCGAAATGTGTTCATTCACCGCAACGTTGCGTCCAACAGCATCTTTGAAAAAATACGGTCCAATGATTCCACCAGCGTACAAACCACACCAAACAGTGCATTTTTCGGGATGCATGGGCAGTTCTTGAACGGCTTCTGGTTGCTCTTCACTCCAAATGCGGCAATTTTGCTTATTTACGTAGCCATTCAACCAGAAATGAGCCTCATCGCTGAACACATGAATGAACACATTTCGAACCGAACACTGATTTTGGTAATAAAATTCAATGATTTGCAAGCGTTGCTCGTTAGTAAGTCTATTCATGATGAAATGTCAAAGCATACTGAG
>NC_081554.1:194624835-194799835 GCF_963082655.1 Stomoxys calcitrans | reverse complement strand
AGGGTAGTCAAGTTTAAGCTCAATGATAAGGGGCCTCCTTTTTAGCCGAGTCCGAACGGCGTGCCGCAGAGCGACACCTCTTTGGCGAAAAGTTCTACATGACAAAGTACCTCAGAATCACTTTCTGTTTGGATATAGCAATGTCTGTATGTCCGTCTGTCCATGTTAGGTTAGGTTTAAGTGGCAGCCTGCTATCAGACTCACTTAGACGTTTTCGTCCATTGTGATACCACAGGAACTGAAGAAGGAATATGTCTTCTAAGTCCTACAGTTGAACCATCCAGATCGCTTTAAAAAGCCCAACAACTTGCGAAAGTTCACATCCGCTTAATTAGACAGGTTCTCAAAGAAATGAGAACCTAAAGTGGAACTCCTTGTGAAGCTTAAGCTCAATGATAAGGGACCTCCTTTTTATAGCCGAGTCCGAACGGCGAGCCGCAGTGCGACACCTCTTTGGAGAGAAGTTTTACATGGCATAGTACCTCACAAATGTTGCCAGCATTAGGAGGAGAAATCCACCGCTGAAATTTTTGATGAGATGGTCTCGCCAGGATTCGAACACAGGCGTTCAGTATCATAGGCGGACATGCTAACCTCTTTGCTACGGTGGCCTCCACAGTAGCGCCGAAAATATTCCATCATGTGCGGGTGACTTAAATGGTTTGAAGCTCCTCCATAAATTCTGTAACGATAAGCCTTCGATCAACATCATTATTCCAAGATTCCGTTGACTGCGTAAGTCCCGTCGTATCCTGAGGATACTCCATTGCCTCTGTTCTCACTCCCATGGCGTCTACTACCGTTTTAGTTTGTACATGGGTTTATAGGTGAAACTTTTTCAGCTTGGCGGCGTCATTAAACCTTCCAGGAGACACGTTTTCCCGGTCTGAAAAGAGTAGGTTAAGATCAGTTTAGCAGTTAATGGGGATAAGTTATTGTTTTGGCCTTTCCACTTCGGTAACGTATGAATATTGCTTTGCCCGCCCTACTGTCATGAAGTTAATGCTCACTAAATCCATGTAAACGGCGTTATTACCTTGAAGTCAATCTCCCTTTTACACTCCCCATTTTTCATTAATTGATGCAATGCAGTTAAGTCGTCTCTCATCGTTAACATTGTAAACCCCTTTGAAGTACTTAATATTGCTGCCCTTAAGATACATATTTACCTGGTTCAGGTTTCTTCATAGTTCATTTGCAATAAAGAAATTTGCCTTAATTTGAACTCAAGCTAAGAAGAGATTCTGATTGTAAATTAAGAATATGAAGCAATGAAGAATGTGTGCTTAAGTGTATGTCGTCAACATGTCGTTTCATTTGGCATTATTTAATTAAAGTATTTTCGTCTAATCCCGTCTTTGACTCAATGTATCAGTATTGTGTATATTTGGTAGAAAGGGAAGGGAAGGGGGCAAGGGAGGATTTCCATGAATAAACACAAGTTGTTCATTAGATATGTGTTATGCTTGTGGAAAATGTAATTTTCCAACGAACATCAAAAGGCTGAAGCATATTTATATTGATGTTGTGACAAGGAGCTATGTTGAGGAAGGAAAAGTGAAGGAAAGCTGAGTAGTAACACAAGCAAGATCATGTCAATTTCAGCCGAGTTGATTACTTATCCTCTTATCCATAGATCGCATTATTAAATTTTATGAACGATTTTTCCATAAGCAGATAATGTGTTTTACATGGGAGTAACATAAAATTATAGATCGATATGGACCATATTTGTCATACATGTCAAAAATCATTATTAAACACTACCTGCCAAGGCCTGATTTGGCCTGTTTACAATGATCTGGCCAGTAAATCTCAAATTTAACCCGAATGAACTCTTTTTTTTAATTTCAGTTTATGAAGTAGGAACGATCTTCCCATTTTCCTTAAGAGTCTCAAAGCGCTCCCTTGTGGGATATAACGCTTGGACAAGTCCGTTCGGGTGTGTCGGATAACGTCTTAGGTGGCAGATGGATGAAGGTATCTATCTTGGGCATGTTACCCCTCCAATAAATCTGCCGAATGGAAGGGTATATCAACCCGCCGTCAAGTACCTCCTCATGCCAAATGCAGCATCTGAGCATACAACGCTCCATTGCCACGCTCTTTCCATTTGCGCTGATGATATGAACGCCCTCACTGGATGTGCATATGACAGAACCGGCCTGACCACCTGCTTATACACAATGAGTTTCAACCGGCTACTAAGGCCCCTTCTACTTCTCAACAGTTGACCATAGGCATGGTAAGCAGATCTTGACTTTTCTAGTGAATTCCTTTTGGAAGACTATGCCAAGGTACTTCATGGTCCTCTCATTCTTTATTATCTCGTTGCCTATCCTGATGTCCGGGATGTAATTCCGGGCATTCTTATAGAGGTTCCCCCTCTTTCGTTTAAACACCATTGATGAACATTTCGCTACATTCAGGTTAAGTCCCTACTTCCCGAAGTATTCCTCCAATCTCCCAAGATACATGTCATGGGCGTATATGAAAAGAGTTTCACCTATCTCTGGGACGTCAGCCAAGTATAAATTACAAAGTACTGGGCCCAGTACCGAACTCTGTGGGACTGCAGTCACTATCTCCTTTATTCTCAAGGTCACCTGCCCAATAGAAACAGCAAAGGATTTCACTTGAGGTGCTCATTGAAACCTTTCATATGGTTTCAATGAGCACCTCATCTTCCTTACAATACCCTCCTGCAAAACGGTATCGAACGCCTTCTCCAAGTCCAATCCCATCGCGATCGTAGCACAACGGGCATTAAAACTCTCTGTGACCCTGCTTGTGAGTGTCAGGGGGGCATGTGTGGTTGAGGTCGCCTTTCTAAAACAAAATTGATTATCCTTAATGGTCCCTCTGTCCTCTATATGGTCTTCTAATCGCTCCACCATTACAATTTCCAGCAGCTTGGATATATTGGATAATAATGAGATCGTTCTGTAACTGGCTGCAGAAGTTGGGTCCTTACCTGGCTTCTGGATCGGGTGAACTCTGAAAATTAAATGTTTAGCAGCTAATATGAGAAGTGATAGTAGTCGCCAGTGCTGGCAGAATCCAAGATTTTTGTGTTGAGATGCTTCGATTTTTTAAGAAGCAAGAGAAGGCAGCTGTGCTGGGCAAAAGTTAGATTGCTTACCTGGTGCTTTAAGAACCGCATAGTAGTCGGTAAATTGGAGTTCGGAAAGATCAATTTTTTTCGGCACTTGCAACGGTGGACGTGAGGAAGTCGGTGCAGCTGCCGAAATTCCTGTAGATCGACTCCCATCTGATCCTGGGCGTAAAGGAAATCAACATGTTAAACAAGATTTACTAATGATGCCGAGTGCTTCAGGCTCTGGCTCTGGTGGTAAACCCAACAAGAAGCCGGCTGGTAGAATTCAGAGAAGAAAACTGACCTGAATGTTCCCTTCGATACTAGTTCTATATCTGAGGCGAAGTTGTTCTGAACGGAGAAGGAAAAGAGGAAGAGACATAAAGATGGCGTAAACAATGAGTCCGATGATGCTTACGACAACATGAGATTGAAATTGGCCAATGATAGTTTGGCTGATCAAGTGCGCCTTGCGAAGTCTGCAGAGCATGAATACGGACAGCAAATTCAGGTACTCACAATTACCATTCAAAGGCTTTCGCAGGAGTTGTCTTTGCTACGAAATTCACTCCCGAAGACCCGGGTATAGCGATTGATGATGATGTTGAACTTGTCTTAGCCGAAGAAGGCAATAGAGCAAAAATGGCGCGCCACCTAGGGCATCTACTTCTGCTGAAGCGTCAAGTACAGCAGCACCACTGATAATATCTGCGAGGAAATCATCTACTAAGACATCATCTGGGAGAGACATAACCTAATAATCTTGGGGTCGTACCGTACCCTTCTTCAATTTGGCCCAGATCGGTCCAGATTTGAATATAGCTGCCATATAGACCGATCTCTCGGTTTTAGGTTTTGCGGCCATAAAAGGCGCATTTATTGTCCGATATCGCTGAAATTTGAGACAGTGAGTTATCATAGGTCCTTCGACGTCTTTCTTCAATTTGGCCCTGATCGGTTCAGATTTGAATATAGCTGCCATATAGACCGATATCTCGGTTTTAGGTTTTGGGCCCATAAAAGGCGCATTTATTGTCCGATTTCGCCGAAATTTAGGACAGTTCGTTGTGTTAGGCTCTTCGCTATTTTTCTGCACCTTGACCAAAATCGGTCCAGATTTGAATATAGCTGCCATATAGACCGATCGCTCGATTTAAGGTTTTGGGTCCATAAAATGCGTATTTATAATCCGATTTCACTGAAATTTGACACAGTGATTTATATTAGGCTTTCCGGCATCCGTGTCGTATATGATTCAGATCGGTTTATTTTTAGATATATCTACTAAATAAAACAATATTTTGTTATACACAATTGAACAATAAATTGTATTTATTAGTATTTGCTCCAAATCGGAACATTTTACGATATAACTGCTAGGGCACATAAAGTATGCAATTTTCGCCGGATTTTGATGAAAGGTGGTTATATATTGGGTTGCCCAAAAAGTAATTGCGGATTTTTTAAAAGAAAGTAAATGCATTTTTAATAAAATTTACAATGAACTTTAATCAAATATACTTTTTTTACGCTTTTTTTCTAAAGCAATCTAAAAGTAACAGCTGATAACTGACAGAAGAAAGAATGCAATTACAGAGTCACAAGCTGTGAAAAAATTTGCAACGCCGACTGTATGAAAATTCCGCAATTACTTTTTGAGCAACCCAATATATACCCGAAGTAGTGGGTATCCAAAGTTCGGCCCGGCCGAACTTGACGCCTTTTTACTTGTTTTAGTTACTTTTAAAGGCCTTATATAAGTTAGTTTAGGTTTTTTGAGAGAATGTATGTGACTAGAGTTTCTACTCAGATCCAATCCATTGTTCTGGTATATAATTTGTGGAATCTGGGTTTTAATTTGTTTTGATCGTTTACTTCAATGTTATTTTGTAGATTTTTAAGATTTTTAAGAATAAAAATAGCCTATGGCAAAACCAAAAATGGCCTGTTTACAATCCCAACCGACTTACATTAATATATCGAGCAACTATCTACACACGTTCAGAAGTTGGCGTGCTTTTACAGATAGAGAAACAGGCAGGCAGCCAGACGGTCAAGTTAAAATGGCATAACGATCAAGAATATATATTGTTTATGAGGTTTTGGACCAATATTTCGACATTTCACCAAAAGAATGCCAAAGTTTTACTACCCTTATACCTACCTCCTACCTATGGTGGAAGACTTCATGACAATGATATCCAATAATTTTCTAATGCACCTATATTTTTGGTTATTATTCTACTACGTTAATAACTAAATGAATAATCCACTCTTTAATGTATGCCGATTCAATCTTGTCTTCATCCTACCTCTGCTACAAGTATATGATGCTCTTGGGATTTCTGTGTGTGTGTGTGTGCAGATTATGTGAATTATTACTGCACCAACCACACTCTCTTACAATCATGCAGTTCACTCAACTTCATTGTGAAAGGCATTCATTCTTCGCCTGGCTTCATTCTTCTCACTGCCTTTCTCTTTTACCCCCTCCCTCTCTTTTAGTCCAGCTGAGTGTGGAGTGTGGGGTCATTGTTCTCAGAGTGGGCTGACATTTGATGGTAGCATCATTTGAGGCCCAAATGAAATTTAATAAGGAAGTCTGTCACATTTCTGCATGCATTTCATGCCTTCAACAAATTCACCAAAGACAACATCGAAGTCAACGTCAGCGTGCACATCAGCGTCAACGTCGACTGTATGTCTATCTATTGTCACATCATTAGAATACCATAAAGTTGGGAATTGAATTAAAATGTGAAGGAATTATTCCTTTTCTATGGATTTGAATGGAAATGAATCGTAATTGAGTTAGCTGTGTCGTGTGGGTCTTGATGTACGTCTGTGTGTGCATGTGTGTGTGTGCGTGTTTGGGTTTGATATGTATGTGTCACTATAGCAATTGAATAAAAGTTGAAAGTTTGTATTTTGCATTTGATTTGCATGAAAATGAACAAAGCCAATTGTTTGAAGCCTTTGTGGCCTCACTTGACAAATGTTTGTTTGTTTGTTTGTCATTGGGCAACAAAAAGTTTTGCCGGAAAATTGAGGGTTTGTGGTCACAATAACAAGATATTTGTGTTCAATTTTCTGCACAAATGTGTGTCATCTTGAGATAAAAGAAATGTTTCCCCAAAAAAATAGTTGACTTCTTATTAAAAAAGAAGCATTTAAGGGAATAAAGGTATTATGGGCAAGGAATTAAGAGAAAAGCTACTAATTCTTACAATGTTGACCAATAAAGAAAATCCAAAATGAAATGACAATGAAAAATAATATTGGGTAATTGCGGATTTTTTAAGGAAAGTAAATGCATTTTTAATAAAACTTAGAATGAACTTTAATCAAATATACTTTTTTTACACTTTTTTTCTAAAGCAAGCTAAAAGAAACAGCTGATAACTGACAGAAGAAAGAATGCAATTACAGAGTCACAAGCTGTGAAAAAAATTGTCATCGCCGACTATATGAAAAATCCGCAATTACTTTTTGGGCAACCCATAGCCATACAACAACTATAAAAAATATGGCATATATACTACTACTAATACTAAATTTCCCAAGAGTGAAGTCCGATTAAAGTTTAAGCGTAATGGTAAGAGGCCTCCATTTTTATACCGAGTGTGAACGGCGAGCCGCATAGTGTCACCATTTGTTAGAGAAGCTTTAACAGGGCAGAATACCTCACAAATATGACAACATTAGTAAGAGAATAACAAGCGCAGAAAAATTTTCTGATGTTCAAGCCGAGACATGCAAATGCGCCACGGTGGTCTTACGGATGATAAACTAAATAATCCCCCACAATTTGCTGCTGAAAACAAAATGACAGGTATTTACAATTTGTAAAGTTTTATATTCACTTTCCAATTAGAAATAAATCCAATTAGAAAAGGCTTAGCATAACTTATCCGCAATTACCCTTTCTCCCAAAATTTCTTGAAAAAACTTTAACTTTTTTATACCCTTCATTATATGATGGGGATATACTTATTTCGTCATTCTGTTTGTAACACCTCGAAATATGAGTCTGAGGCCCCATAATGTATATATATTCTTGATCGTCATGTCATTTTAAGTCCATCTAACCATGCCCGTCCGTCTGTCCGTTCGTCCGTCTGTTTGTCGAAAGCACGCCAACATTCGAAGGAGTAAAGCTAGGCGCTTGAAATTTTGCACAAATACTTTTTATTGGTGTGGATCAGTTGGGTTTGTAAATGGGCCAAATCGGTTCATGTTTTGATATAGCTGCCATATAAACTGATCTTGGGTCTTGACTTCTTGAGCCTCTAGAGGGCGCAATTCTTATCCAATTGGAATGAAATTGGAACTGTGCCAAATATGGTTTAAATCGGTCCATATCCTGATATAGCTGCCATATAAACCGATCTTGATTTGTTGAGCCTATAGAGGGCGCTATTCATATCCAAAATGGCTGGAATTTCGCATGAGATGTTTTGCTATGGTTTCCAACAACTGTGCTGAGTATGGTTCAAATCGGTTTATAACTTGACATAGCTGTCATACAAACGGATCTGGGGTCTTGATTTCTTGAGCCACTAGAGGGCGCAATTCATATCCTATGTAGCTGTAATTTTGTATGACGTGTTTCTTTATGATGTCTAACATCATTTTGTATGACGTGTTTCTTTACGATGTCTAACAACTATGCCAAATATGGTTCAAATCCGCCCATAACCTGATAGAGCTGTCATATAAACGGATCTAGGACCTTGACTTCTTGAGCCTATAGAGGGCGCTATTCATATCTGATATGTCTGGAACTTTGCGTGACGTGTTTCTTTATGACGTATAATAACTTTGCAAAATATGGTTCAAATCGGTCCATAACCTGATATAGCTGCCATATAAACCGATCTTGGGTCTTGACTTCTTGAGCCTCTAGAGGGCGCAATTCATATCCGATATGGCTGGAATTTTGCATGACGTATATCTTTACGACGTCTAACAACTGTGCCAAATATGCTTCAAATCGGTCCATAACCTGATATAGCTGTCATATAAACGGATCTGAGGTCTTGACTTCTTGAGCCTCTAGAGGGCGCAATTCATATCCGATTTGGCTAAAATTTTGCATTAGATGTTTTATTATGATTTCCAACAACTGTGTTAAGTATGGTTGAAATCGGTTCATAACCTGATATAGCTGCCATATAAACCGATCTAGGATATTGACTTCTTGGGCCTCAAGAGGGCGTAATTATCCGATTTGGCTGAAATTTTGTACAACGTTTTCTCCCACGACCTTAAATATACGTGTCAAATATGGTCTGGATCGGTCTTCAGGCTGATACAGCTCCCCTATAAGCCCATCTCCCCATTTTACTTCTTGAGCCCCTAGAAGGCCCAATTCTTATTCGATTTGGCTGAAATTTTACCCATAGACTTCTACTGTGGTCCCCAACACTTAACTCAATTAGCATAGCAATTCTTTTCTTTTATCCTTTGTTTGCATAAAAAGAGATACCGGGAAAGAACTCGACAAATGCGATCCATGGTGGAGGGTATATAAGATTTGACCCGTCCGAACTTTGCACGCTTTTACTTGTTTCTTATATCATATGTAACTTTTTTGTTTTGTCAATATGGGTCATCTTCATTACACCTCATCTATTTCAACCTCAATATGTTTCCTGTTAAACGATTGATATTTATCACCCCATTTTCCTTCCGCTTTAAAGTTTTTCCCGCAAAGGCAAGCGAAGAAAATTCTCAACACAAGTTGATAATTATCTCTGCTATGCGATACAACACAAACAAGCAAACAAACAGACGACAATGGCAGAAAAGACTTAAGGATGTGAGCATTTCTTTTCGTTTTCTTTTTTTTTTTTGCCTCGCTGTCTTCTGCGTTGTGGATTTGTTTGTCCTTTGACAATGTATTTTCATTTGGAACATTCGAGACAAGAATGGTGTGGCATTCGAGGCGATGACGACGTCGATGTTCTTAGAAATAAGACTGTATTGAATGGCGGCAATAATCCTACCGCAGACAAGACTAAAACTTCAAACACTCTTACACACAACCCAGCCACACTGAGTGACACAATGAGATGTTCTAATGTAAGTGTATGAGTGTTTTGTGATATTTGAGTAGTTGCCAAAAATAATGAAAATAAGACAGTACCCTGTCGTCGTTGTCAACGTCGCCATATATTGCAGAAGAAAAATGAAACAAGTAAAAGCGTGCTAAGTTCGGCCGGGCCGAATCTTATATACCCTCCACCATGGATCGCATTTGTCGAGTTCTTTTCCCGGCATCTCTTCTTAGGCAAAAAAGGATATAAGAAAAGATTTGCTCTGCTATTAGAGCGATTTCAAGATATGGTCCGGTTTGGACCACAATTAAATTATATGTTGGAGACCTGTGTAAAATGTCAGCCAATTCGAATAAGAATTGCGCCCTTTGTGAGCTCAAGAAGTAAAATAGAGATATCGATTTATATGGGAGCTGTATCGGGCTATATACCGATTCAGACCATAATAAACACGTATGTTAATGGTCATGAGAGAATCCGTCGTACAAAATTTCAGGCAAATCAGATAATAATTGCGACCTCTAGAGGCTCAAGAAGTCAAGATCCCAGATCGGTTTATATGGCAGCTATATCAGGTTATGAACCGATTTGAACCATATTTGGCACAGTTGTTGGATATCATAACAAAATACTACGTGCCAAAATTCATTCAAATTGGATAAGAATTGCGCCCTCTAGAGGCTCAAGAAGTCAAGACCCAAGATCGGTTTATATGACAGCTATATCAGGTTATGGACCGATTTGAACCATACTTGGCACAGTTGTTGGATGTCATAGCAAAACACGTCGTGCAAAATTTCATTCAAATCGGATAAGAATTGCGCACTCTAGAGGCTCAAGAAGTCAAGACCCAAGATCGGTTTATATGGCAGCTGTATCAGGTTATGGACCGATTTGAACCATACTTGACACAGTTGTTGGATGTCATAACAAAACACGTCGTGCAAAATTTCATTTCAATGGGATAAGAATTGTGCCCTCTAGAGGCTCAAGAAGTCAAGACCCAAGATCGGTTTATATGGCAGCTATATCAAAACATGGACCGATATGGCCCATTTACAATACCAACCGACCTACACTAATAAGAAGTATTTGTGCATAATTTCAAGCGCCTAGCTTTACTCCTTCGGAAGTTAGCGTGCTTTCGACAGACAGACGGACGGACGGACGGACGGACGGACGGACGGACGGACAGACGGACGGACATGGCTAGATCGACATAAAATTTCACGACGATCAAGAATATATATACTTTATGGGGTCTCAGACGAATATTTCGAGTAGTTACAAACAGAATGACGAAATTAGTATACCCCCCATCTTATGGTGGAGGGTATAAAAAGAAACAGTCGCTAAAATGCAGCATTTTTGTCAGACGAAAAAGAATTTTTTTCACAAAAATTCAATAGGATAGTGAATATCTAAAGGGCAGCTATGAAAGTTTTAAAATAAAATAAAGCAAAATAAAATAAAATAAAATAATATAAAATAAAATAAAATAAAATAAAATAAAATAAAATAAAATAAAATAAAATAAAATAAAATAAAATAAAATAAAATAAAATAAAATAAAATAAAATAAAATAAAATAAAATAAAATAAAATAAAATAAAATAAAATAAAATAAAATAAAATAAAATAAAATAAAATAAAATAAAATAAAATAAAATAAAATAAAATAAAATAAAATAAAATAAAATAAAATAAAATAAAATAAAATAAAATAAAATAAAATAAAATAAAATAAAATAAAATAAAAAAAAAAAAAAAATAAAGTAAAATAAATAAATTAAATGAAAAAGTTATAAATAACCTTTAAGCTGGAATATAATTTGATTTTTTATGGGTGGGGCTGCCCCACCTGTACTTGAACCCAAACATTTATACAAGTTTAAAAATTTACTTCCAATTTCATTTCAATTGATATCCATATTCCTTCAATCGGTAAACATGTCATTTTTTTTTTTTTTTTTTTTTTTTTTGGGTGGGGTAAACATGTCCTTTTCGGTGGGTTTTTGGGTTGGGCATCCCCCACGGCTATTTAACCCCAAAATTTTTTAAGAAATTTGTGATTTTGGTTTACCATAAGGTGGCATTTCGCTTAAATCGATGCAACCATGTCTGGCGTTTTTGAAAATTGCGGTAAGGGGGAGGGTCCGCGCCCCCCAGCGGATATCACAAAATGAAGTATCCCTTTTTCACCGTTTTTGAGCCTATTCGGAACGAACAAATAGCGCAAAACATTCATTTTGTGTGACAATGTGGCGAAGGGTGAGCAGTTTGTCTTCCTCGGCTCTTGCTTATAAGCGTTCGGCTGTAGAGGCGTCTTTGGACGATGGGTGGTTTTAGCTCGACGCAAGTTCAATTTCACCTATTTAGTGGAGTTGCCGATGACATTCGATTTTTAGATTATCTTGAACATTTGGATGTCCTTGATGCGAGCTCTGTTTTTATAATCTCGACGGTGAGGCCTTTGTAATTTGAAGGGCCCGTTGTTGGTGATTTTGGTCGTTGCGGTCACCGACGGCAGTCGCTTTATAGTTGATCGGGAATTTTCGGTAGGCTTTGGTGGAAGGCGTCGGTTGTCACTGCGAGCTTCGGTTGATATTTGTGATAGGGAGAGAGTGCCTTGTTATACACTCCCCCTCAAAATATAACACCTCAAAATATGCGCGTAAGACCCCATAAAATATATATATTGTTGATCGTCATGACATTTTAAGTTGATCTAGCCATGTTCGCCTGTCTGTCGAAAGCACGCTAACTTACGAAGGAGTAAAGCTAGAAGCTTGAAATTTTGCACAAATGCTTTTTATTAATGTAGATCGATTAGGATTGTAAATGGGCCAAGTCGATCCATGTTTCGATATAGCTGCCATAAAAACCGATTTTGGATCTTGATTTCTTGAGCCGCTAGAGGGCGCATTTTTCATCCGATTTAGATCAAATTTTGAACGAAGTGTTTTGTTAAGACGAAAGCACGCTAACTTTCGAAGGAGTAAAGCTAGGCGTTTAAAGTTTTGCACAAATTGTTCTTATTAGTGTAGGTCGGTTGGGATTTTAAATGGGTCAAATCAGTCCATGTTGTGATATAGGTGCCATATATACTGATCTTTGGTCTTAACTTCTTAAGCTTTTAGAGGGCGCTATTGTAATCCGGTTTAACTCTAATTTTACACGTAGTGTTTTGGTATCACTTCCAACAACTGTACTGAGTATGGTTCAAATCGGTTCATAACCTGGTTTAGCAGCCATACAAACCGTTCTTGGATCCTGACTTCTTGAGCCGCTAGAGGCCGCAATTCTCATCCCATTTGGCTGAAATTTTGCAAGAGGTGTTCTGTTAAGACTTCCAACAACTGTGCTAAGTATGGTTGAAATCCGTTTATAACCTGATATAGCTGCCATATAACTTGATCTTGGATCTTGACTTCTTCAACTTTTAAAGGGCGCAAAATCGGTTCATAACCTGATATAGCTGCCATATAACCCGATCTAGGATCTTGACTTCTTCAGCTTTTAGAGGGCGCTATTCTTATCCGATTTAGCTCTAATTTTACACGTGGTGTTTTGGTATCACTTCCAACTACTGTACTGAGTATGGTTAAAATCGGTTCATAACCTGGTATAGCAGCCATATAAACCGTTCTTGGATCTTGACTTCTTAAGCCGCTAGAGGGCGCTGTTCTCATCCGATTTGGCTGAAATTTTTTTGAATGGCTTCTCCCATGATCTTCAACATGGTAACTATGATCTGAATCGGTCTATAGCTTGATACATCTCCCATATGCTTCTTAAGCCCCTACAAGGCGCAATTCTTATCCCAATGAACTGAAATTTTACACAATGACTTCTACAATGTTCAGCATTCGATTCATTTATGGTACGAATCGGACTATAACTTGATATAGCTCCAATTGCATAACATTTCGTATTAATTATTATTTGTTTGCCGAACAAAGAACTCGACAAATGCCCGACCGAACTTAGCACGCTCTTTCTTGTTGTCGGACTCCCGTTGTGAGTAAATTGAGCGCTGGTCTGGCGACCTCGGGATCGTCGTATTCGGCTGGAGTCGAAGAACTTGTTAGAGGATACATTAATAACGTCTTATAGATCGTTCGTATCCTATATACGTATTCTTTAGAAGGGGATAAACTATATGCGGCCATATGTAATTTGTCACGTTACAAATCACATGTGCATTTTTTCTGTAGGTTAGGTTGAAAAGAGTGTGCGGATAAAATTTTGCCATTATGGGCATAGGTTGAGTATGGTAAGAGTGGCAGTAGAGACAGACCAAGGCTTCTGGCAGGAATCGAACCCACGACCCCTGCACTGATAATCCAAGCACTCTACCACCTCGGCAACCGGGGCGCCTAAATGGACTATGGGCATACACCTGCATCAAACTTGCCTTCATTAAATTTTACCCAAACTTTTACAGTGTCCTCTGTGCACGAACGTATGCCAATTTAAAGTTATATATCTTTTATTTTAAATTAATGGACTTGTGTTGGTATGTAAATGCATGTGTGTAAGAGAGTTTGTAAGAACAAAAATCCTCTCTGACAAGTTATGTGCATGTGAATGCAACATTCACCACATAAGGATGAAGAGGATGATGATGATGATGATGATTTTTAACATGGTAAATTACAACTAGGAACATAAAGAGATTTCATTTTTGGCCAAGTTAAAGCTTTCTATTAAAGCCAACAAAAATAACACAAGCAGCAAAAGTAGTAGTTATAACAACAAAATCATACACACATAAGAAAATGTTCACATAAATTGTCTTGAGGCACAATACCAGTATTATGCAGCGAAAATCAACAGAACCCTATATCATAGAAAAGCTAATCCCTCTCCCCCCCCCCCCCCCCTTTTCTTAGGGCACAGAAACAAAGAGAAATGTCACATCAAGGATACAAGGATACCATCGCAAAGCCTTGCCAGTCAGGGGCTGTCCCAAACACTATCGCAGCATCGCTCTTTGGGGAAAATTCCCTTTGAAGCTAAAACCTATAATGCCGCACATACAGACTTTGAGGCGTCTCAGACGATATAATTTGTAATAGAATATAAAACGTTTTTATTTCAGCGTTTTATTGGTGAAATGAGCAGCACTATGAGTTTTTGGCATTATTTACGTTCATAGATTTAATGTGTAATTCGCATAGAGACAGACCACACATACACTCACATAATTTTTCTGTTGCCAAGGACTAACGGCTGCTGAGAAAGATGCTGGGAAAAATTATTTACAGTTTTATTAACCCTTTTGTGTGTGGAAAATCGAAGGAATGAGTTTGGAATATGGAACTTTGTGATTTTGTTTGACTTTGCTGTAGTAATCTCTCTCCAACTGTATCTATGAGGAGTTATATTGGTATTATTTGAGGCTTTTACTGAGCCTACAGCAGTTTTATGTTGTAACAGTGTTACTGTCATTAACAAGTTCCGCTATACCTAAGCGGTATAGCGGAACTTAAAAACGTCAAATCGAAGCATGAATTTATATTGCAGCTATATCCAATTCTGAACAGAATAGGGTTTGTATGCAATATCCAGCTTTCTTTCTTTGGCCATTAAAAAAAAAATTATTGGGTTGGCCCCATTAATATTTTTCGCCAATATTGAATCTGATATCATATATGCTGTACTCCCAAAGACCTTTCATTTGAGCCCCATATTGCTGTGGTCGTAAATTTGTCCCCTTTTGGGGATGTTTTTGGGGAAAGGCGGCCCCCCAAACACTTGGTCCCATATTTGGATATCAGATTTGAATTCTATACTTAAATACCTTTTATTTAAGCCCCATATTGCCATGGTCAATAAATAAGTCCTGTTTGGGGGGTGTTTTGAGGAAGGGGTGGACCCCCAGAAACGTGATCCCATATTTAGATATTAGATTCGTATTCTCCTTGCAAATACCTTTCATTTGAGTCCCATATTGCCATGGTCGGTAAATATGTCCGATTTGTGTTTTGGGGCTTGGGGTGGTCCCCCTAACACTAGGTCCGAAATTTGGATATCAGGTACGTTTTTTTATCCTAAATACCTTTCATTTGAGTCCCATATTGTCGTGATTGGTCTAAATATATGTTTGGTAGGTTTTAGGGTGGGACAGCCCCCCCCAGGTACCCCATCCGAAATTTGGATGCCAAATTTTTATTCTTAGGGTACTATATGAGAGCACACAAAATTTCGCTTAAATCGCACCACCCATCTCCGAGATCTGGCGTTTCTGAAAATGAGGGCAAGGGGGAGGGTCCGCCCCCCCCCCTTTAGATATCAAAGAATGTAGTACCCTATTTTCACCACGGGATCATTATGCACCATCTGTGAAAATTTCAAGAAAATCGGTTCAGCCGTTTCTGAGTCTATAAGGAACACACAAACATACGAACAAACAAACAAACAAACAAACAAACACAAATTGAATTTTATATATAAGATAAACTCAAGAACTTAAATCCGCAGATCGGTTTGTATATATGACAGCAATATTAGAATCGCTGCTTTTATGGGTCCAGAAACTTTGATCGTGAGATCGCTATATATATGGCAGCTATCCAAATTTAGCCTAATTTTGACCATAATCGGTACGAATATCGGAGGGATATCGTTATATATGGCAGACATGTCCAAATCTGGACCGATCAGGGTCGTATTGAACAGAGATGTCGAAGGGTCTAACATAACTCACTGTCCCAAATTTTAGCAAAATCGAATAATAAATGTGGCTTTTATGGGCCTAAGACCCTAAATCGGAGGATCGGTCTATATGGCAGCTATATTCAAATGTGGACCGATCTGGGCCAAATTAAAGAGTGATGTCGAAGGGCCTAAGACAACTCTCTGTCCCAAATTTCAGCAAATTGGATAATAAATACGGCTTTTATGGGCCTAAGTCCCTAAATCGGAGGATCGGTCTATATGGCAGCTATATCCAAATCTGGACCGATCTGAGATAAATTAAGGAAGGATGTCAAAGAGCCTAACACAACCCACTTTCCCAAATTTCAGCAAAATCGGATAATAAATGTGGCTCTTATGGGCCTGAGACCCTAAATCGGCAGATCGGTCTATATGGGGGCTATATCTAAATCTGGACCGATCTGGGCCAAATTGATGAGGGATGAGTTAAAGGTCCTAACACTGCTCACTGTCCCAAATTTCAGCAAAATCCGATTATAAATGTAGCTTTTTTTAAGGTATTCAGGAGTAGAGTAGTAATTTTCTATTAAAGTTGGGTCCAAGTAACTGGGGGCCGCCTTGACCCCAAAACCGCCTGAAATAAGGTATTCGAGAGTAGACTACGAATATGACATAAAAAAATTAGGTCCAAGTAATTTATGGTCGCTCCACCTCAGATGGGGTGTAGTGCGCAACCTTCCTATAGACGCCTTCCACGAAACGGCTGTATACACCACCACCAAAAACACCACCCAATAGAACACGTTTACCATCTTAGGCAATATGGGTATCAAATGAAAGGTATTTGAAAGTAGAGTACAAATCTGACATAGAAATGTAATCCTTGGTGTCTGAGGTGCCTCCCCACCCCCCAAAACGACCAAGCTAGACATATTTACCAGTTGGGACAATATGGAAAGGTGTTTAAAAGTATAGTAAAAAGCTGATATAAAAATTAATTCCTTGTTGTCTGAATTGCTCCCCTCCCTCCAAAAACCCCCCAACAGGACATATTTTCCTACTACGAATCTGATACACACTACGAATCTGATGAGAATTAATCTCTCTATAGGCTTAAGAAGTTAAGGACCCACATCGGTTTATATGCCAGCTATATCAGGTTATGTACCGATTTGCGCCACACTCATCACAATTTTTGGAAGTCATATCAAACCAACTCATGCAAAATTTTAGCCAAATCGGATGATAATTGCGCCCTCTAGCGGCTCAAGAAGTCAAGATACAAGATCGGTTTATATGGTACCTACACCAGGCTATAGACCGATTTAAACCATGTTTAGCACAGTTGTTGGAAGTGATACCAAAACACCACGTGCAAAATTACAGCCAAATCAGATAAGAATCGCGCTTTCTAAAAGCTCAAGAAGTCAAGACCCAAGATTATTAACCTATTTGAACCATACTTGGCACAGTTATTAGCTATTATAACAAAACACGTCGATCAAAATTTCATTTCAATCGAATAAGTATTGCGCCCTCTAGATGCTCAAGAAGTCAAGACCCAAGATCGGTTTATATATCAGCTATATCAAAATATGAACCGATTTGGCCCATTTACAATCCCAACCGACCTACACTAATAAGAAGTATTTGTGCAAAATTTCAAGCGGCTAGATTTACTCCTTCGAAAGTTAGCGTGCTTTCGACAGACAGACGGACGGACAGATGGACGGACGAACGGTCAGACGGAGGGACATAGCTAAATCGAATCAGAAAGTGATTCTGAGTCGATCGGTATACTTATCAATGGGTCTATCTCCTTTCCTTTTGGGTGTTACAAACTAATCCACTAAGTTATAATACCCTGTACCACAGTAGTGGAGTAGGGTATTAAAAACGGCAAACATTGTCAAAACATTTGAAGTCACTCAACTATGGTTAATAACGACATGAAGGGAATATATCACCAACAATAGAATTTTTCGCCCTTGATAAACGTCAGGAAAATAGATTTAAAGTTCCTCAAAAGCAAAACAACCTTCATCATATAACATACCAAACAATGCTGCAGAATATGCACCCTAGACTATGCGTGGTCTATATAAGGATGCCATTGTTTATGATCCAAACAGGAAGCAAACATTTCATAAAATCCTACTACTTGAGTCAATGCTTCAGGATATTGATAAGAGAAAAACTTCCTTGTTTGCTTTTAATTTGACAAGAAATTCCTTGAAATAGGCAGAAAAAGCTATGAGAGAAGAACGTATATAGGATGAAGCTTTAAATTTTGAAACCTTTCCGTAGTTTGGATATTAACGGCTGTCAGTTTCATAGCCAATTAGACAGTTTAAAGTTCTTTGTAAAACCAAAGTAGCGACAGACCAAAGCCTTTGTTGGCTTTCGCACTGAATTGTTAAGAGTAAATTTTTTTTTATATTTATGTAAAATAAAATATTTATATTTTTGCAAAAAAATTTAAAATTTTTATTTGCATTGTTAGCCTTACTTTATAAGTCCTATTTTTCAGTTAATTATTAATTATAAATATTTACTTTTCTTGTTTCACATTTTTATACCCTCCACCGTAGAATAGGGGTATACTAATTTCGTTATTCTGTTTGTAACACCTACAAATATATGCGTCTGAGACCCCATAAAAAATATATATTCTTGATCGTCATGTCATCTTTAGTCGATCTAGCCATATCCGTCCGTCTGGCCGTACGCCCGTCCGTCCGTCCGTCTGTCTGTCGAAAGCACTCTAACTTTCGAAGGAGTAAAGCTACCCGCTTGAAATTTTGCACGAATCAGTGTGGGTCAGTTGGGATTGTAAATGGTCCAAATCGGTCCATGTTTTGATATAGCTGCCATATAAACCGATCTTGGGTCTTGACTTCTTGAGCCTCTAGAGGGCAAATTCTCGTCCAATTTGGCTGAAATTTTGCACGTAGTGTTTAGCTATCACTTTTAACAACTATGCTAACTACGATCTAAATCGGTTAATAATCTGGTATAGCTGTCATATAAACCGATCTTGGATCTTGACTTCTTGAGCCAATAGAGGGCGCAATTCTCGTCCGATTTGACAGAAATTTTGCACCTAGTGTTTTGGTATCACTTCCAATACCTGCGCTTAGTATGTTTTAAATTGATATATAACCTGATATAGCTGCCATATAAACCGATCTTGGGTCTTGACTTCTTGAGCCTCTAGAGGGCGCAATTCTCGTCCAATTTGACTGAAATTTTGCACGACGTATTTTGCTATCACTTCCAACAACTGTGCTAACTACGATTTAAATCGGTTCATAATCTGGTATAGCTGTTGTATAAATCGATCTTAGGTCTTGACTTCTTGAACCTCTAGAGGGCGCAATTCTCGTTCAATTTGACAGAAATTTCCAACTTCCAATACCTGCGCTTAGTATGTTTTAAATTGGTATATAACCTGATATAGCTGCCATATAAACCAATCTTGGTCTTGACTTCTTGAGCCTCTAGAGGGCGCAATTCTAGTCCAATTTGACTGAAATTTTGCACGACGTGTTTTGCTATCACTTCCAACAACTGTGCTAACTACGATTTAAATCGGTTCATAATCTGGTATAGCTGTCACATAAATCGATCTTAGGTCTTGACTTCTTGAACCTCTAGAGGGCGCAATTCTCGTTCAATTTGACAGAAATTGTGCACAAAGTATTTTGATATCACTTCCAATAACTGTGCTGAGTATGGTTTAAATCGGTATATAACCTGATATAGCTGCCATATAAACGGATCTGGTGTCTTGACTTCTTCATCCTATAGAGGGCGCAATTCATATCCGATATGGCTGGAATTATGAACGACATATTTCTTTATGACGTCTAACAACTGTGCCAAATATGGTTCAAATCGGTCCATAACCTGATATAGCTGCCATATAAACCGATCTTGGGTCTTGACTTCTTGAGCCTCTAGAGAGCGCAATTTGTATCCGATTTGACTGAAATTTTGCACGAGGTGTTTTGTTATGGTATCCAACAACTGTGCCATGTATGGTTCAAATCAGTTCAAATCGGTTCATAACCTGACATATCTGCCATATAAACCGATCGTGGGTCTTGATTTCTTGAGCCTCTAGAAGGCGCAATTCATATCCGATTGGAATGAAATTTCGCACGGCGTGTTAAGCTGTGACTTCCAACAGCTGTGCTGAATTAGGTTCAAATCGGTCAATAACCTGTTTTAGTTGTCATATAAACCGATCTTGGGTCTTGACTTCTAGAGCCTCTAGAGGGCGCAATTCTTATCTGATTAGAATGAAATTTTGCACGAGGTGTTTTGGTATCACTTCCAACAACTGTGCTAAGTACAATTTAAATCGGTTCATAATTTGGTATAGGTGTCATATAAACCGATCTGGGGTCTTGACTTCTTGGGCCTCTAGAGGACGCAAATCTTATCCGATTGGAATCAAATTTTGCACAACGTGTTTTGTTATAGTATCCAACAACTGTGCTAAATTAGGTTCAAATCGGTAATAACCTGATATAGCTGCCATATGAACCGATCTTGGGTCTTGACTTCTTGAGCCTCTAAAAGGCATAATTCTTATCCGATTGGAATGAAATTTTGCACGACGTGTTTTGTTATGATATCCAGCAACTGTGCCAAGTGTGGTTCAAATTGCCTCATAATATGATATAGCTGCCCTATAAACCGATCTTGGGTCTTGACTTCTTGAGCCTCTAGAGGGCGCAATGGTTATCCGATTTGCCTGAAATTTTGTATGACGGATCCTCTCATGATCATCAACATATGTGTTTATTATGGTTTGAATCGGTCAATAGCCTGATACAGCTCCCATATAAACCTATCTCCCGATTTTGCTTCTTGAGCCCCTACAAGGCGCAATTCTTATCCGAATGAACTGAAACGTTACACAATGACTTCTACAATATTCGGCATTCATTTATGGTCTGAATTGGGCTATTACTTCATACAGCTCCTATAGCATGACAAATGCGTTCCATGGTGGAGGATATATAAGATTCGGCCCGGCCGAACTTAGCACGCTCTTACTGGTTTCTATTTTGTCCATTGCAGATTTACTTTTTATTTTATATTTAAAAGCGATAAATATGCATCCTTTTTATGGTATGTATTATCTGCTATAAATCGGTTTTTATCAACTGTTCTTGTGACAAAATCAAATTGTCAGCAAACATGTTTAAATGTCCACATGAGTTATGAGCTCATATAATAATTTATCGAAGCATCGAAAGTGATTTTGTGTATAATCCCATATTAATTTTAATAGCATATGCCTGTAAACAATATTTGCCATGAATATAAAATAATACAAAACAACCACAGCTCCAACAACAAATGGTAGAGCAGGAGAAACCAAAAAGAAAAAAATAGCATACAACAATTTATGATGGATATATCCTTTGCGTTTATGGCGAACGAGTGTTTTGTGAGTGTGAAGCAACATGTAAATCGGCATGTAATTTATTTATAACATGTTGTAAACATTAACAAAAAATTAATCACTTTGAGTTAT
The DNA here is from genome assembly GCF_963082655.1 of Stomoxys calcitrans. Lineage (NCBI taxonomy): Eukaryota > Metazoa > Arthropoda > Insecta > Diptera > Muscidae > Stomoxys > Stomoxys calcitrans. The sequence continues at coordinate 194,778,465 of NC_081554.1, read as the reverse complement.
TTTGGCTGTAAAATGCAAATGTTGACCAAGCCCACCACACACACACACACACACACACACACACTCTCTCACACAAAACGAATATAAAAAGCTAATGGAGCATTATAGAGTTATGATGAGGAATAACAATAACCAAGAGACGAGGAAAAGGACAAACTGATGTCATACTTTTTTGACATATTTTTTAAGCTGTATTTCCAGTGAAAAAATGAAGAAAAGCTAAAATGTCGATAAGCTGGGCTATCAAAAAATGGTTTATAGCCAGAGGAGGAAGAGTTCAGGCTAGGTCGTAATAGTGTTTTTTTTCAGCTTTACAATGAATAAAAGCAATTTAAAAAGTTAAAAATCTGAGACAATTTTTTTTTTGTGTCACAGAGGTTAGCATGTCTGCCTATGACATCGAACAGCTGGATTCAAATCCCGATGTGAAACTTTAATGGTACTGCTTTGATATGGGAGAAGTATCTCCTGTTCCGAAATGAATGATATAACAAGTAAAAGCATGCTAAGGTCAACCGGGCCGAATCTTATATACCCTCCACCGCTAAGGTCGGCCGGGCCGAATCTTATATACCCTCCACCATAGATCGCATATGAAAAGTTCTTTGCCCGATATCTATTTTTAGCCAAAGGATAGTGGCTAGGAGTAACTATGCTATTGGAGCTATATTAAGTTACAGACCAATTTAAACCTTAATTCATGTTGGAAACCATAGAAGAATCGGTTTATAAGGGAGCTTTATCACGTTAAAGACCGTTTCAGACCATTTTTAAAACGCATGTTGAAAGTCGTTGTACAAAATTTCAGTCAAATTGCGTAAGAATTGATCCCTCTAGAGGCTCAAAAAGTCAAGATGCCAGATCGGTTTATATGGCAGCTATATCAGGTTAAAGACCGATTTTAAGCATATTTCGCACAGTTATGGGAAGTCACAATGGAACTCGTCATTCAATATTTCAGCCAAATCGGATAAGAATTGCGCCCTCTAGTAGCTCAAGAAGTCAAGATCCGAGATCGGTTTATATGGGAGCTATGCTATTAAAACGGATTTCAACCATACTAAGCACAATTGTTCAAAACGGACACCCTTATACCTCATGCAAGTTTTGAGTCAAATCTTATAAGAATTGCGCCCTCTAGAGGCTCAAGAAGTCAAGATCCCAGTTCGGTTTATATGGCAGCTATATCAGGTTGAAGACCGATTTTAAGCATATTTCGCACAGTTATGGGAAGTCACAATGGAACTCGTCATTCAATATTTCAGCCGAATCGGATAAGAATTGCGCCCTCTAGTGGCATAAGAATTCAAGATCGGTTTATATGAGAGCTATATCAGGTTAAAAACCGATTCCAACCATACTAATCACAATTGTTCAAAGTTATACCAAAACATTTCATGCAAGATTACAGCAAAATCGGATAACAATTGCGCCCTCTAGTGACTCAAAAGTCAAGATCCGAGATCGGTTTATATGAGAGCTATATCAGGTTAAAACCCGATTCTTACCATACTAAGCACAATTGTTCAAAACGAAACCCTTACACTTCATGCAAAATTTCAGTCAAACCTATAAGAATTGCGCCCTCTAGTGGCTCAAGAAGTCAAGATTCGAGATCGGCTTATAAGAGAGCTATATCAGGTTAAAACCCGATTCTTACCATACAAAGCACAATTGTTCAAAACGAAACCCTTACACTTCATGCAAGTTTTGAGTCAAATCTTATAAGAATTGCGCCCTCTAGTGGCTCAAGAATTCAAGATCCCAGATCGGTTTACATGACAGCTATATCAGGTTATAAAATCACTTAAACCATACTTGGCACAGTTGTTGGAAGTTCTAATAAAACACCTCAATTTCAGCTAATTCGGATATGAATTGCGCCATCTAGTGGCTGAAGAAGTCAAGATCAGCAGGAAATATACGGGAGCTATATCAAGTTATAGACCGATTTCAACTATACCTGGCGCAGTTTTTGGAAGTCATTATAAAAACACATGATGCAAATTTTCAGCTAAATCTGATAAGAATTGCGCTCTCTAGTGGCTAAAGAAGTCAAGACCCCAAATCGGTTTATATGATAGTTATATCAGATCATAAGCATACTTAAACCATACTTGGCACAGTTGTTGGAAGTTCTAATAAAACACCTCATGGAAAATTTCAGCTAATTCGGATATGAATTGCGATCGGTTTATATGGGAGCTTTATCAGGTTATAGACCGATTTCAACTATACCTGGCGCAGTTGTTGGAAGTCATTATGAAACACCTGATGCAAATTTTCAGCTAAATCTGATAAGAATTGCGCCCTCTAGTGGCTCAAGAATTCAAAATCCCAGATCGGCTTACATGACAGCTATATCTGGTTAAAAAAATACTTATGCCATACTTGGCACACTTGTTGGAAGTTCTAATAAAACACCTCATGGAAAATTTCAGCTAATTCGAATATGAATTGCGCCATCTAGTGGTACAAGAAGTCAAGATCCCAGATCGGTTTATATGACAGCTATATCAGGTTATAATGAAACACCTGGTACCTGATACCCTATTATTATTCGATTTTGCTGAAATTTGGGAAAGTGAGTTGTGTCAGGCCCTTCGACATCTTTCTTTAATTAGGCCCTGATCGGTCCAGATAGCGATATAGCTGCCATATAGACCGATCTCTCGTTTATGGTTTTGAGCCCATAAAAGGCGCATATATTGTCCAATTTCGCCGAAATTTGGGACAGTGTTACGTTAGGCCCTTCGACATCCTTCGTCAATTTGGCTCAGATAGTTCAGAATTGGATATATCTGCTATATAGACCGATCCTCCGATTTTGGGTCTTTGGCCCATAATAGCCAAATTTATTATCCGATTTTGGTGAAATTTCGGACAGTGAGTTGTGTTAGGCCCTTCGACATCCTTCATCAATTTGGCTCATATCGGTCTAGATTTGGATATAGCTGCCATATAGACCGATCCTCCGATTTAGGGTCTTTGGCCCATAAAAGCCACATTTATTATCCATTTTTGCCGAAATTTGGGACAGTGAGTTGTGTCAGTCCTTTCGACATCCGTCGTCAATTTGGCCTAGATCGGTCTAGATTTGGATATAGCTGCCATATTGACCGATTTCTCGAATTGTGGTTTTGGGTCCACAAAAGGCGCATTTATTGTCCGATTTTGCCGAAATTTGGGACAGTGATTTATGTTTGGACCTCCGATATCCTTTTTCAATTTGACCTAGATCGGTCCAGATTTGAATATAGCTGCCATATAGAACGTTCCTCCGATTTAGGGTCTTTGGCCCATAAAAGCAACATTTATTATCCGATTTTAATGAAATTTGGGACAGTAAGTTTCGTTAAGCCCTTCGACATTCTTTGTCAATTTGGCTCAGATCGGTTCAGATTTGAATATAGCTGCCATATAGAACGTTCCTCCGATTTAGGGTCTTTGGCCCATAAAAGCAACATTTATTATCCGATTTTGCCGAAATTTGGGACAGTGAGTTGTGTCAGTCCTTTCGACAACCTTCGTCAATTTGTGGTTTTGGGTCCACAAAAGGCGCATTTATTGTCCGATTTTGCCGAAATTTGGGACAGTGATTTATGTTTAGACCTTCGACATCCTTGGTCAATTTGACCTAGATCGGTCCAGATTTGAATATAGCTGCCATATAGAACGATCCTCCGATTTAGGGTCTTTGGCCCATTAAAGCAACATTTATTATCCGATTTTAATGAAATTTGGGACAGTAAGTTTTGTTAAGCCCTTCGACATTCTTTGTCAATTTGGCTCAGATCGGTTCAGATTTAATTATAGCTGCCATATAGACCGATCCTCCGATTTAGGGTCTTTGGCCCATAAAAGCCACATTTATTATCCGATTTTGGTGAAATTTGGGACAGTGAGTTGTGTCAGTCCTTTCGACATCCTTCTTCAATTTTGCCCAGATCGGCCCAGATTTGGATATAGCTGCCATATAGACCGATCTCTCGATTTAAGGTTTTGGGCCAATAAAAGGCGCATTTATTGTCCGATGTCGCCGAAATTTGAGGCAGTGAGTTAAGTAAAACCCCTCGATATACTTCTGCAATATGTCGCTGATCGGTCCAGATTTGAATATAGCTGCCTTATAGACCGATCAGCAGATTTAGGGTCTTAGGCCCAAAAAAGCCAAATTTATTATCCGATTTTGCTGAAATTCGGGTCAGTGAGTTATGTTAGCCCCTTCGACATATTTCTTTAATTTGACCCTAATCGGTTCAGATTTCGATATAGCTGCCATATAGACCGATCCGCCGATAAAAGCTACATTTATTACCCGATTTTGCACAAGTTTGGGACAGTGAGATAAGTTAGGCTCTACGTCGTCCTTCATCAATTTGGCCTAGATCGGTCCAGAATTGGATACAGCTGCCATATAGACCGATCTCTCGATTTAAGGTTTTGGGGCCATAAAAGGCGTATTTATTGTCTGATGTCGCTGGAATTTGAGACAGTGAGTAATGTTATGATCTTAGACTTATTTCTGCAATTTGGCTCAGATGGGTCCAGAATTGGATACAGCTGCCATATAGACCGATCTCTCGATTTAAGGTTTTGGGGCCATAAAAGGCTCATTTATTGTCCGATTTCGCCGAAATTTGGGACAGTGAGTTATGTAAAGCCCCTTGAAATTCTTCTGCAATATGGCACAGATCGGTCCAGATTTCGATATAGCTTCCTTATAGACCGATCTCTCGGTTTTAGGTTTTGGGGCCATAAAAGACGCAATTATTGTCCGATGTCGCCGAAATTTGGGACAGTGCTTTTTGTTAGGCTCTTTAGCATTTTTCTGGATATAGCTGCCATGTAAACCGATATCTCGAATTAAAGTCCTGGCCCCATAAAAGGCGCATTTATTATCCGATTTCACTGAAATTTGACACAGTGACTTATGTTAGGCTTTTCGACATCCGTGTCGTATATGGTTCAGATCGGTTTATTTTTAGATATAGCTACTAAAAAGACAAAAATTTTGTCATATACAATTGAACAATGACTTGTACTTATTAGTATTTGGTCCAAATCGGAACTAATTTCGATATATTTGCTATGGGACATAAGGTATGCAATTTTCACCAGATTTTGATGAAAGGTGGTTATATATATACCCGAGGTGGTGGGTATTCAAAGTTCGGCCCGGCCGAACTAAACGCCTTTTTACTTGTTTTTATAGAGACTAAGCAATGAAATTACCTTTATTGACCAACATTTTTATTACAAAATAGGCTTTTAAATATCTTTAAAGCGGAAACTTTTTGTCAACTTTTCGAATAAGTTTTTATGGCAAAAGAGCATTACTTTGTTATGCCATTTAGTGCATTTATTTCCCAAGTCACCATTAGTTATTTATTGCGTTTACTAGTTTTCCGTTTCAGTGGTTGTTTTTTGCACTTCTTGTGGGATGTAAACAACAAAAAAGTGAGCGCAACAAAGTTGGTCAACCCAACAACATACCCACTAGAATATTTATATCCTTTTGGGGAATAGGGTTTTGCACGACTGGCTAAAATATGTACAATTTTATTATCTGCATTTGTATTTACAAGAACTTGGGCTGTTTTTTACTATGCAAAATGTTAAGGGTATTTAAATTCACAAACCACTGAAATTAAGTTAAGTTTGGCCAGGACGAATTTAATTTATCCTCCGCCATAGTTGGCTTTTGTTGTAGCCACTATGCGCTCTCTCTCTCTCTGATGATGCTTTAGAGCTTGTAATGATAAAATAATGTTCTGTGTTAAGCTTCCCTTCGAATAAGGATACTATTTCTGTATGTTTTCCAACCCTAAAAACAAAAAGGACATAAAAAGTACTCATTTTAAATGTGCTCTTCAAAACATTATGCATTTCCTTTTTTGTTGGCCCTTATCAATTCAAACTTTTTCCCCTTTTCTTGCTTTCCCCTTCCCAATCGCTGTGGTCATTCAAATTTTTATTACAAATTTCCTAATGCCAACATAATTTGGCCATCCACAAGCTGGCGCTGGTGGTGGAAAATTAAAAATTACCTTAAATGAGTTTTTAACCTGGCGTTGACACTTTTAATATTTGTTTGCGAAACAAAATTAAAACAGCCTTTCAAAATGCAATCAAGCCCAAAGTTTTCCACTTAAATGTTAATCCAACTGAATGTGTATTTCGCGGCAAACACTTGTTGGTCCTTAAGCCTCGGCTAAGGAAGTGGCCTTAGGAAAATCGCTGCAAATAAAAGCGTAGGCAAAACACTGACTGTGGACCTTAGCCAGTGGTAGTAGTCATTATAAAGGGAAAATGTTGAAATTTTGCCATAAATATTTAAATGTGTTCTCAGATTTAAATTGGAGCCCATAGAAGAAATTTTGTTTAAATTTTTAATTATATGAGAACAAAGGAGCTGTTAAGAGAGAAATAAACTTGAAATCAAAATTTTTAAATTTTAAAAAAAAACTTATGACCTAAACTATTTTCAAGTTTTTGTAATTTTCTGAAATTTGGCAAATGTCTTGACAAGTCTAAAAAACTTTAAGAGGAAATTCTTTATAACATACAATTCTACGATTTTCTATAGAAAACCTTGCAATCATACAAACTACCATAAATGTCTTCAACATTCTTGTCTGTCTATTCACTCCCCTATTGCTCTGCTGGTTGGCCATTCATCCATGCAATCATTGTTACAATAATGGGAATATAAAGCAGCTGAAAGTATCTGCAATGGCATGTTGTAAACTGCAATAAATGTCAGTCATAGTTAGCATTCTGTTTTTATTGGAATTTTTTTTATTTTATTTGGTTTATTAAACTGCGAGAGAGACACTTGAAAAAACATGAGACTCTCTTTTAAAATAAAATAAAACAAGAAGTCAAGATCCCACATCGGTTTATATGGCAGCTATATCCGGTTATGAACCGGTTTGAAACTTATTTCGCACAGTTGTGGAAGGTGATATCAAAACACCACGTGTAAAATTTCAGTCAAATCGGACGATAATTGCGCCCTCTAGCGGTTCAAGAAGTCAAGACCCAAGATCGGTTTATATGGCAGCTATATCAGGTTATGGACCGATTTGAACCATACTTAACGCAGTTGTTGGAAGAGATACCAAAACACCACGTGCAAGATTTCAGTTAAATCAAATATGAATTGCGCCCTCTAGAGGCTCAAGAAGTTCAAACCCAAGATCGGTTTATATGACAGCTATATCAAAATATGGGCCGATTTGGGACAGATAGACAGACAGATAGACAGACAGATAGACAGACACTTAGACAGACAGATAGATAGACAGATAGACAGACAGATAGACAGACAGATAGACAGACAGATAGACAGACAGATAGACAGACAGATAGACAGACAGATAGACAGACAGATAGACAGATAGATAGACAGATAGACAGACAGATAGACAGACAGATAGACAGACAGATAGACAGACAGACAGACAGACAGACAGATAGACAGACAGATAGACAGACAGATAGACAGACAGATAGACAGACAGATAGACAGACAGATAGACAGACAGATAGACAGACAGATAGACAGACAGATAGACAGACAGATAGACAGACAGATAGACAGACAGATAGACAGACAGATAGACAGACAGATAGACAGACAGATAGACAGACAGATAGACAGACAGATAGACAGACAGATAGACAGACAGATAGACAGACAGATAGACAGACAGATAGACAGACAGATAGACAGACAGATAGACAGACAGATAGACAGACAGATAGACAGACAGATAGACAGACAGATAGACAGACAGATAGACAGACAGATAGACAGACAGATAGACAGACAGATAGACAGACAGATAGACAGACAGATAGACAGACAGATAGACAGACAGATAGACAGACAGATAGACAGACAGATAGACAGACAGATAGACAGACAGATAGACAGACAGATAGACAGACAGATAGACAGACAGATAGACAGACAGATAGACAGACAGATAGACAGACAGATAGACAGACAGATAGACAGACAGATAGACAGACAGATAGACAGACAGATAGACAGACAGATAGACAGACAGATAGACAGACAGATAGACAGACAGATAGACAGACTGATAGACAGACTGATAGACAGACAGATAGACAGACAGATAGACAGACAGATAGACAGACAGATAGACAGACAGATAGACAGACAGATAGACAGACAGATAGACAGACAGATAGACAGACAGATAGACAGACAGATAGACAGACAGACAGATAGACAGACAGATAGACAGACAGATAGACAGACAGATAGACAGACAGATAGACAGACAGATAGACAGACAGATAGACAGACAGATAGACAGACAGATAGACAGACAGATAGACAGACAGATAGACAGACAGATAGACAGACAGATAGACAGACAGATAGACAGACAGATAGACAGACAGATAGACAGACAGATAGACAGACAGATAGACAGACAGATAGACAGACAGATAGACAGACAGATAGACAGACAGATAGACAGACAGATAGACAGACAGATAGACAGACAGATAGACAGACAGATAGACAGACAGATAGACAGACAGATAGACAGACAGATAGACAGACAGATAGACAGACAGATAGACAGACAGATAGACAGACAGATAGACAGACAGATAGACAGTCAGATAGACAGACAGATAGACAGACAGATAGACAGACAGATAGACAGACAGATAGACAGACAGATAGACAGACAGATAGACAGACAGATAGACAGACAGATAGACAGACAGATAGACAGACAGATAGACAGACAGATAGACAGACAGATAAACAGATAGACAGACAGATAGACAGACAGATAGACAGACAGATAGACAGACAGATAGACAGACAGATAGACAGACAGATAGACAGACAGATAGACAGACAGATAGACAGACAGATAGACAGACAGATAGACAGACAGATAGACAGACAGATAGACAGACAGATAGACAGACAGACAGATAGACAGACAGGCGGAAAGAGATTAAAAGTCGATCGGTATACTTATCAATGTGTCTATTTTTCTTACTTCTGGGTGTTACAAACAAATGCACTAAGTTATAAATCCCTGTACCAAAGTAGTGGTGTAGGGCATAGGTTAGGTTAGATTAGGTTGAAAAGAGGGTCCGCCCCATGCCACTATGGACATACACCTAAGCCAGTAATCGGCTTGTTGTGCGCTCTAAATATTGTACAAAAAAGTAACCTTGGAAAAGAAAATCTAAGTTACGAATTCCGCGCTACTTGCAAAATCCTTAATTGTTTTCCATGGCACTCCCCTAAGTTGGATCATGTCTGGTTTTGAGTCCCCACCTAAGTGCCGGTATCTGTTAGACGCGAAAGCCGAGCAATGACAAAGGAAATGCTCCAACGTCCCATCATCTTCCCCGCATGCCCTACACATGCTATCACTTGCCGCAACGATTTAACATAAATGAGCTCGTATATGGGACATGTTTCCCGTCGGGATATCAATAGCTGTAGTGACCTCCTCCTTACTTCCTCTTAGCAATAGCCTCGTCTTCTCACGATCTGGATCCCCCCTCAGGATTTATGTCTTCTTACAAACTGTTTCGATGGTCCACAGGGTTGCGCATTCGTCGCTCATGCCATTAACTCAGACTGTGTCGACTCGAAAGGCTTTAAGTTGACCAAGTTTATTGACGGCAGTCCTCTGGCCTCCACCGCAATACTGGGGTTCCGTCAATCCAAGACTGTGCCGGTGGCAGCAGTGCCTTTCACTCGATCTCAAGGTTCATCTCAGGTATCCGATCAAAAACCTCTTCCCTTCCTTCCAGGTTTATTATCTTCGCCTCGATTATACCGCGATGATATGAGCTGCTCCCATCCTCAATCCATTCTCTCTTCGCCTTAAGGCTCATAGCCGCAGTGGCTGCCTCGCACTTAATATGTATATCATTGGGTCGGATATCTAGAATAGTCTCCAGTGCCCTAGTTGGCGTGGTTCTCATAGTTCCGCCTATGCCAAGACAACAAGTTCTCTGAACCTGTTGTATGGTCCTTATGTTGCACTTTTTCTCCATAGCAGTCTCCCAAACTACTGAGGCGTAAGTAAGTATTGGTCTAATCATGCTCCTATAGAGCTTGTGGACAATTCTCGGATTCAGGCCCCATTTCGAGCCTACGGCCCGTCTACATAGTGCCCAATATCTGTGAGCTTTCTCAGTACGCTCCTGATTGTGACACTGCCAATTAAGTTTCCTATCCAAGACCACTCCTAAGTATCTGACCTTGTCAGTTATCGAAATTGTTTTATTGAGAAAACGTGGTGCATTAAATTGGCCCACCGTCGTCTTCCTAGTGAAGAGGCAGATTTCATTCTTCTCTGGGTTAACATTGAGACCTCTGGGTCTAGCCCAGTCATATGACACCGGCCGAACTTAATACGCTTTTACTTATTTCAAAGTTATTTTTTCAAGTTTTGTTGAGGGCCAAGATAAGCCTAGATTTGCCAAGCCAAAATCGAATGATAACTGAGGCTTTTAAGGGCTCAAAAAGTCAAATCTGGGCATCGGGGATTATTGAACGCAGCTTTTTCAAAGAAACGCTCAAAAACAATGCTTAACTTGGCCATTATCCACTATTATTTGTTTGCCTATATTTTATCAGGTCTGTTTAAATAGAATTATAAAATTTCTCATTTGCTGCACTAATGCCCATTTATGGCATTTTTGGTTAAATTCTGTGCTTGATAAACATTTCATCTCCTCAACTTTTTCGTTTTAAACTTGGAGTTTGAAGGGAAAAACATTTAGTGAGGTAGGTTGTAGTAAAGCAAACAAAAAAGGAAATCTGTTCTTCATTTATTCACACCAGCCAACGAGTAGAATATGTTTTCGGAAAGTTTCAAAACTATTGTCATATCAAATAGGCGGCCTTATCGTATTGACGCCATATAGACGCGTCTCAATGGCAACATTTTATGCCCATTTGGCATAAGACTATGGCGAAAATGTTTGGCCAAAAAAGAAAACATCACGAGTAGAGTTCTCTGCCTCCTACCTCTGCTCGTGGCACTCTTTTCAACTCTGTGACACTAAGGCTGGCATTTAGTGCTGTCTCAGAAAAGGCTGTTCCTTGGCCAATACAAACAACATGTGTAGGGTTTTTTTTTGGTGAACTAAACATTTGTAGCTGTTTAAGTAGGGTGGGGGGGTTATGGTGGTCTGATTGTTAGCGGCCTCTCATTTCCAGAGACTGAGAGAACTTTGACTTGTGGAAAAGATGCAGCAATAAACCCATGATAAATCTATTCAGGCCATTTCCATTCCATTTTCTCGCCAATGGAATTAAATAAAGCAAATCATCATAAATTTATTATGAAACATTATATGAGAGTTCCAACAAAAGAAAATAAGTAAAAGACGAAAAATTCTCATAGTTTTATTACCAAACACATAATCCACATTCTTTGAGCAAACCTATTGCGAATTATCGCTACAATTGTAGGTCATCAGCCTTCGAGGTTGTTGCGGCATTAAATTGTTGTAATGCGAATCAAATCTTCTTGGCTAAATAATGCAAAAACCAAGGCATTTTGGGTTTTGGGTATGGGAAAAAAAGCCCCCAACAATAACAAAGGGACACAAAAGAATTTAGAAATAAAGTTTATTTTTTATAGGGGATTTTTGCAACTAAGGACTGTGTCAGTACAAGCAAGCAAGGGTTGTATTAGCGGTGCGGTGGTCCTATAGACATTTTTCCCGAATGTTGATATCAGATTCTCCCAAAGACCTTTAATTTAAGCTCCATATTGCTATGGTCAGAAATTTGCCCTCTTTGGGGGGTGTTTTGGGGAAGCGACGGCCCCCAAATATGGAGTTTTCTACTCTCAAATATCAGCCACCTATTACCATTGATTCATTGAGCTTCGCCTTTAATCGAACTTCACTCTTTGATATGAGAGAAGCATCCTTTGTTATACCCTCCACCATAGGATAGGGGTATACTAATTTCGTCATTCTGTTTGTAACTACTCGAAATATTCGTCTGAGACCCCATTAAGTATACATATTCTTGATCGTCGTGACACTTTATATCGATCTAGCCATGTCGGTCCGTCTGTCCGTCCGCCTGTCTGTTCCGAAGGAGTAAAGCTAGCCGATTGAAATTTTGCACAAATACTTTTTATTAGTGTAGGTCGGTTGGTATTGTAAATGGGCCATATCGGTCGATGTTTTGATATAGCTTCCATATAAACCGATCTTGGGTCTTGTCTTCTTGAGCCTCTAGAGTGCGCAACTTCTTAAGTCAATGAACATGAATTCTACAATGTTCTGCATTCATTTATGGTCCGAATCGGAATATAACTTTATATAGCTCCAATAGCATAACACTTCTTATTGAATATACTTTGTTTGCCTAAAAAGAGATACCGCACATAGAACTCGACAAATACGATCCATGGTGGAGGGTATATAAGATTCGGCCTGGCCGAACTTAGCACGCTCTTACTTGTTTTAGATTATTTTATTTAATATTTTTTATTTTATTTTATTTTATTCTGTTTTATTTTATTTTATTTTATTTTGTTTTATTTTATTTTATTTTATTTTATTTTATTTTATTTTATTTTATTTTATTTTATTTTATTTTATTTTTTTATTTTTTATTTTATTTTATTTTATTTTATGTTAGTTCATTTTATTTTATTTTATTTAATTTTCCATTTTTTTTTTATTTGATTTTATTTTCCATTTTATTTTATTTTATTTTATTTTATTTTATTTTATTTTATTTTATTTTATTTTATTTATTTTATTTTATTTTATTTTATTTTATTTTATTTTATTTTATTTTATTTTATTTTATTTTATTTTATTTTATTTTATTTTATTTTATTTTATTTTATTTTATTTTATTTTATTTTATTTTATTTTATTTTATTTTATTTTATTTTATTTTATTTTATTTTATTTTATTTTATTTTATTTTATTTTATTTTATTTTATTTTATTTCATTTTATTTTATTTTATTTTATTTTATTTTATTTTATTTTATTTTATTTTATTTTATTTTATTTTATTTTATTTTGTTTTGTTTTATTTTATTTTATTTTATTTTATTTTATTTTATTTTATTTTATTTTATTTTATTTTATTTTATTTTATTTTATTTTATTTTATTTTATTTTATTTTATTTTATTTTATTTTATTTTATTTTATTTTATTTTATTTTATTGTATTTTATTTTATTTTATATTATTTTATTGTATTTTATTTTATTTTATTTTATTTTATTTTATTTTATTTTATTTTATTTTATTTTATTTTATTTTATTTTATTTTATTTTATTTTATTTTATTTTATTTTATTTTATTTTATTTTATTTTATTTTATTTTATTTTATTTTATTTTATTTTATTTTATTTTATTTTGTTTTATTTTATTTTGTATTATATTTTAAGCATTTCGTGGCTAGTCCTTATTCCATAATGATATAAGCATAGCCACACGCGCCAATTGACATTTACCCTATCCCACATACATTCACATACACATGTACAATCAAAAGCACACTCAACGCACTTACCATACACACCCATAGATTGCTATTAACTTATTTTCTTCGACTATGAATAAACATAAATTGCCTTTGACGCCAAAAAACATGGTGACTGTATTGCTTTAGCTATATGTGTTGAAGGGAGTGAGAGGCAGAGGGTGTCAGCACAATCACCATTACTAATTTAAGCTTATTAGCTACCCCGCCTGCCCTAGACACTATACCCAACAGGGCAGCACCGCAGGCAAAGTACATCGTTCATTTGAATCGAATGAATATAAATTTGCCTCTCTCTCTCTCTCTCTCACACACACTCTTCGTTCTTCGCTATCACTCCCCGTTGGCTATTGATGATGTTAGTGGTAAAGATGGAGACTACAGATAGACGTTTGTAGTTTGGGTGTGGTGGTGTTGTTGTTGCTTGTGTTGGTCATATTGGTGATGTTATAATTAAAGGCACCACAGAGTACTTTTAGGGGCCCTGGGGGGCTGAAGGTAGCATTTGTGCCCCCTCTTAAGACACCAAACATTAAACCATGATGAATGATGATGTAGTGGAGTAAAGTAAAGTGAATGGATATAAATTAGGTGAGGGTGAGGGTGAGCGCAGGACATGAGGCATACAAATGCATAATTACTTGTTGCAAATGACCGAGTGGCTAGGCACGAGTGTGTGGTGAGGTGTGCATTTCAATTTGGTAATGAGCAGAATTTTATTTGTTGTTTGTGTTTAGGTTTGCCTTCCTTTGATTGTAAAGTAGCCTTTACGAAATTGGCTTCCAAAGGAAATTGTATCGTTAAGTGATATACAAATAGTATGTATATATCTACAAGAAATCAAAGAATATTTGGGACAATACTCTTAGGCCCTAAGGAGGGATAATTTCAAAGTTTAAATGGAAGTGAAAGAGGGATATAACTAAAGTCATAAATTGGAATTTAAAAAGTGTTGTCTTAGTGGTGGTATCTATGCTAATTGTATCTTCATATATCTTCATTTCCCTTTCGCCACTTGCTTTGATTGAATCGACTGTAACGAGTCAGTCTGCGTGTACATCTGGGCGTATACGTATTGTGGTTCTATTATAAATACGTATACGCACCAATAGGCTTCGTTCGTTTCAAAATGGGTACAGTTGTTGTCATGTTGTTTAAAAAGGTGCTAAAACCAAGCTACAGACAAATGAACTTTCTTTGCTGTGGTTCAAAGCTTTTTACATTATTCTGCTCTTGATTACCTTATCACAAATAATAACATCTTATTTTCATAAAAATAATTGAAACTTCTGCAAGTAGCAGCACATCTGCGAAGTTACCACAAAAGAAAAAAAGTTTCCACTTAAATTACCTTTCCATAAAATAACCGTGTAACACATAACTTATCAAAACTAAAACAAAGACAATGTTGAGCCAACAATTTACCAAGTTTCATGGTAATAAAACTAAATATTTTTTATTTCAGCAAATAAGCACATAACGGCTGACAGCCATTTTGAGCTCTTTAAGCATCGCAATTGCAAATGTTATTTGCCAAAAAAAGTACAAAAATAAAAAAAACTACCCAAAACTTGCCTGTCATCACGTTGGGTATTTGAGCTTGGCTCCTATATATTCCCCCTGCGTTAGTTTGTGGTGGCTGTTGTTGTGCTACTTTGTGGCAGTTTGGTAGTAAACGTACGCTCGCTGTGGCAATCTGCATACATGAATGCATAAGAAAATTGTGTTGAAATTACAAATAAACTGCTGAAGCAGGTCAAAGAATAAATAAGAGAAATGTCTTAAAATTATATATTAATGTAACGTGTTCGCTTCAACATCATTAAAATGTTGCTAGAGAGGTGTACAAAACGTGTACAAAACCACAAACAGCCAATAGAAGGTTTATTGTGACAGAGTAAGTACACATGTACCTAAACTAAAGAGTTTGGAACTGATGTACAAAAGATGAGTGTGTCCATCACTGCTTTAAGAGTTTTTATGGTCTTCTTATGGATGTAGATCGCTGCGGATTACAAATGGGCCACATCGATTCAAATTGGAATATATCCCCCATATAAACCAAACCCAAATTTTGACTTCATGTAGGTGCACATGCGATTCGAAATTTGTCACCAGAACTTCTGTTTTAACTTTCTACATCTGTGCCAAGTATAGTACGAATCGATCTATACACTGTTGCTAGCTGAACCGGGCCCTCTAAGCTGTGCCTTCTTTAACTCTCTAATATCTTATTAGCATGGGGACGCTACGCTCAGAATATGGATATCGAATTCGTGCAACTATAGCCATTGTTTGACGCTGTACGCCTGCGTTCGAATCGTGGCGAGAACATCGGACAAAATTTAAAGCAGTGGTTATCCCCTCTTAATACAGGCGACATTTTCCATGCTATGCATGGTCATGTACAAAATTCTCCCCAAAGATAAAAATTCTCGAAGGAGTAAAGGTAGGCACTTGAATTTTTGCACAAATACTTTTTATTAGTGTTGGTCGATTTAGATTGTAAATGGGCCATATCGGTCCATGTTTTCATATAGCTTTCATACAAACCGTTCTTGAGCCTCTAGAGGGTGCAATTCCTATCCGATTTGGCTGAAATTTTGCAAGTGATCTTTAAGTATCACTTTCAACAACTGTGCTATGTATGGTTGTAGTCGGTTCATAACCTGATAAAGCTACCAAATTAACCGATATTGGGTCTTGACTTCTTGAGCCTCTAGAGGGTGCAATTCTTATCCGATTTTGCTCAAATTTTGCAAGTGGTGTTTTGGTATCATTTTCAAAAACTGTGCTATGTATGGTTGTAGTCGGTTCATAACCTGATAAAGCTGCTGTTTAAACCAACCTTGGATCTTGACTTCTTGAGCCTCGTAGTTGAGGGCGTAGTTCATATCTGATTTGGCTGAAATTTTGAACGCGATGTTTTCGTACGACTTCTGTGCCATGTATGACAACATGTATGGTCTAAATTCGATATTTTTATACCGACCATCATAGGATTGGGGTATACTAATATAGTCATTCCGTTTGTAACACCTCGAAATATTGATCTAGGACCCCATAAAGTATATATAATCTTGATCGTCTCGACATTCTGAATCGAACTAGCCATGTCTGTCCGTCCATCTGTCAAAATCACGATAGCGGTCGAACGAGTAAAGCCAAACGCTTGAATATTTTCACAGATACTTAATATTGATGGAAATCATTGGCGATTGCAAATGGGATATGGCCCATTTCAGGTTCAGATTGGGATATAGCTTCCAATAAAAACCGATCTACAGATTTGATTTTTTGAGTCCCTGGAAGGTTTTTTTGACCGATTCGGGTGAAATTTTGCATTCGGTGTCCTGGTACGACTTCCAACAACCTTGATATTGCTGTCTCTCAATTTTGCTTGATCGAATTCAGAAGCTTTAATTTTTGCTGGTTTGACAGAAGCTTGGTATAAAGAATAAAATTATGCCCTAAATTTATTTTTATAAATTTGTAGCAGAATCCAAGGTGATGGGTTCCCAAGTTTCGGCCCGGTCGAACATAACGCGCTTTTACTTGTTTCTATTAAAAGAATTTCCTGTGATATAAGAATTTTCTTAAATTTTAAGAGCTTAATTAAATTTAAGAATTGCTTTAATTTTTAGAATTTTGCCATATTCTAAGAATTTATTTAACTACTAAAAATGTTCTTTAATTCTAAGAATTTTCTTATTTTGTAAAAATTTTTCCAAACTCTAAAAACTTATCTAAATTTTAAGAATTTTACTGATTTTTTCTCACATCCTAAAATTTTCTTGAATTCTAAGAATTTTCTTATATTCTAAGAATTTTCTTAAATTCTAAGAATTTTCTTAATTTCTAAGATTTTTCTTAAATTCTAAGAATTTTCTTAAATTCTAAGAATATTTTTATATTCTATGAATTTCCATAAATTCGATGAATTTTTATAATTTCTATGAATTTTCTTAAATTCTATGGCATGCATTTAAGATCGATTTCCTTTTGAAGATGTAAACGACAGAGGTTGCGAAAACTTTTTTTTGTTTTTTTTTTTCTTCACAGAAAGGTGCGGAATTTGTTTTCATTAGATAGCAAGGACTAGGATTCTGAGAAAAGTGCCAACAAGGATTAATGTCAATTTTATTAAAATTTAATACAAATAATTATGGCACAGAATTTTGAATAATTTCTTGTTAAAATTTATTACTAAAATCAAATTATACACAAAGAAAAATTGTGTATAATTTTTTTTTTTTTGGAAAATATTTGTTATCACCTTTTTCCATTGCTCTTAGCTTTAGATTCTCACACACACACAACGTCCTTGAATTTCATAGAACTGCAAGTCGGTGACTTTGAATTTTCATAAGAGCCCCTTGAACTTTTCGAAGCCGTTAAAATATTTTGCGCTTTCCTTATTTCAATATCGAGTTCATTGAATCCGTTAATGGTGTGGCAGGTGTTAAGTACGTTGAGGCAGAATTACTCAAACTTTAAGAAATTTTAAGAATTTCCATAAATTTTATGAATTTCCATAAATTTTATGAATTTCCATAAATTTTATGAATTTCCATAAAATTTATGAATTTTCATAAATTCTAAGAATTTTCATCAATTTAATAAATTATTTTATATTATATGAATTTTTTTAAATTCTATGAATTTTCATATATTCTACGAATTTTCTTAAATTCTATGAAATTTTATAAATTGTATGAATTTTCATATATTCTATGAATTTTCATATATTCTATGAATTTTCATAAATTCTATGAACTTATATATTTGCATAAATTTGATGAATTTTCTTAAATTCTAAGAAATTTCATAAATTCTAAGAATTTTTTTATATTATAAGAATGTTCATAAATTCTAAGAATTTTCATATATTCTAAGAATTTTCTTAAATTATAAGAATTTTCCCAAATTTTAAGAATTTCCATAAATTTTATGAATTTTTATATACTCTATGAATTTTCTTAAATTCTATGAATTTTGTTAAATTCTATGAATTTTGTTAAATTCTATGAATTTTCTTAAATTCATAGAATTTTCTTAAATTCTTCTTCATCAATTCTATGAATTTTCATAAATTCTATGCATTTTCATATATTCTATAAATTTTCATAAATTCTATGAATTTTCATAAATTCTATGAATTTTTATAAATTCTATGAATTTTCATAAATTCTATGAATTTTCATAAATTCTATGAATTTTCATAAATTCTAAGAATTTTTTTATATTCTAAGAATGTTCATAAATTCTAAGAATTTTCATATATTCTAAGAATTTTCTTAAATTATAAGAATTTTCCCAAATTTTAAGAATTTCCATAAATTTTATGAATTTTTATATACTCTATGAATTTTCTTAAATTCTATGAATTTTGTTAAATTCTATGAATTTTGTTAAATTCTATGAATTTTCTTAAATTCATAGAATTTTCTTAAATTCTTCTTCATCAATTCTATGAATTTACATAAATTCTATGCATTTTCATATATTCTATAAATTTTCATAAATTCTATGAATTTTCATAAATTCTATGAATTTTTATAAATTCTATGAATTTTCATAAATTCTATGAATTTTCATAAATTCTATGAATTTTTATAAATTCTATGAATTTTTATATATTCTATGAATTTTCATAAATTCTATGAATTTTCATAAATTCTATGAACTTTTATAAATTTTATGAATTTTCATAAATTCTAAGAGTTTTCATAAATTCTATGAATTTTCATAAATTCTATAAATTTTCATAAATTCTATGAATTTTCATAAATTCTATAAATTTTCATAAATTCTATGAATTTTCATAAATTCTAAGAGTTTTCATAAATTTAATGAATTTTCATAAATTCAATGAATTTTCGTAAATTCTATGAATTTTCATAATTGTTATAAATATTTACAAATTCTATGAGTTTTGTTATATTCCAGAAAATTTACATAAAATCTAGGAATTGTCATATATTAACACATTTTGAAAATGTTCATAAAATCTATGAATTTTGTATTTTGAATTTTTGAATTGTATGGATACCATGAATTTTTATTTAAAGTTTTTTTTTCTTAAATTAACTATGTTGAAGGATTTTAAACGCCACACCAATACTGGCCATCTGCTGCCCTCTTACTTCTTGCCTCACCAGCCAACTTCATCATGAAGTTCGTTGTACTCACCTGACCAGATTACTATGAGATTGTGCGTTTAACTGCTTCACAAATGTTGCAATGGCTAAAACCTCATGGCCAAGAGCATGAAGTGAATTGTAGTCCGCTTACAAAACCACAAAAGAAAGGGAATAATAAAATTGCATGAAAAGATTCAGTGTTGAAATTGTAGTTAATGCTCGGGCACAGCCATTTCTTGAAAATAAAACACACAAAAATTAAATAAATAATGGAGATTGTGCTTCTTGTTCGTCTTCTTTTAACCTCAAGCCGTGAACCGTAAAAGGATCTCGTGGTTTCAGCTGCAGGATGTTCTTGGTGCATTAAATGCGTGTAAAAAAAGCTTTTGCCAGATTTTATGAAAGGATTATTTGCGGTAATTTAAAGGGTTAATGAAAAAATCTTAAGACAGTTATCCAAAAGAACTAATTATGGTCATTAAGGGCTCAATTTTTACAAAGGCGGAAGCAACAATTTGGATTTAGTTTAAATATACATGCTCGTATATTTATTGCAGCATACAGTTTTTTTGGAAAGTTGATATGAATTGATTTAAGGCAAGCCTTTAACTCTGCTTTATTTTAGTACACACAAAACTATTGCAATTCTTCCTGTATTAATGAAACCTTCAGGATATATGTAAAAATATTTATGCTTAATGTTGTGGTGGGTTCTTTAAGCACCTACTTCATAAAATGCATTTGGAAATACTCGGCGTTCTCATATGCCATGCATTTAAGATCGATTTCCTTTTGAAGATGTAAACGACAGAGGTTGCGAAAACTTTTTATTGTTTTTTTCTTTCACAGAAAGGTGCGGAATTTGTTTTCATTACATAGCAAGCACTTGGATTCTGAGAAAAGTGCCAACAAGGATTATTGACAATTTTATTAAAATTTAATACAAACAATTATGCCACAGAATTTTAAATTATTTCTTGTTAACATTTATTACAAGAAACCAATCTGAGTTTTTTCTTTGTATATATTTATTTTTTTGAAAAATATTTGTTATCACCTTTTGCTTTTGCTCTTAGCTTTAGATTCTCACACACCCACACACAAGGTCCTTGAATTTCATTGAACTGCAAGTCGGTGACTTTGAATTCTCATAAGAGCCCCTTGAACTTTTCGAAGCCGTTAAAATATTTTGCGCTTTCCTTATTTCAATATCGAGTTCATTGAATCCTTTAATGGTGTGACAGGTGTTAGGTACGTTGAGGCAGCATTACTCAAACTTTGTTTAAAAACAAAGTCAAAATGCAGGGCAAGGTGACTATATCGATGAATTAAATGAAATAGTGGTCTGTAAGAGCCAAAATAGTTAAAAGAAAGAAAATTAATAAAATTTTTAAATATATGTTAAAAAATGATTTTTGTGAAGCAAAAGTTCGGACGGACAATTGCGGCATATAAAGATTCAAGAAGTCAAATCGGGCTATCGGTTTATATGGGGTTTATATCAGGTTATTGACAGATTAGGACTGTGCTAGCCAAATTTGTTGGAAGTCAGAACAGAACACAACGAGCCAAATATCAGCCAAATTTCGTCTTGTAAGGGCTCAAGAATTAAAATCTGGAGATCGGTTTATATGGGAGCTATATCAGGTTGTTGTAGCAGTTTATTGTGTTCTATCGTTCGTCTGCTTGATTCTGTTGAGGATCAATTCCCAGGAACTCTGCAACTAAGATGGGGTGCGTCCTCAGGGATCTGGGTCTGAGTCGAGTGGGTCTGGCCGGGCAGTTAAACAGGTGACGTGTATCGGGCGGTCCCTGGTTACAATCGCGACATACATATTGCACGTCGGCATCAATCCTAGCTCTGTAGGAATTGAGGCAGCTGCATCTGCCGGAACGGAATTGAGCCAGAACTACTCTGGTTTGCCGTGGGAGGTCGATTTCTTCAGGTACAATGGGAGGCGGTCGTTCTCCAAGGACTACATTCACCAGGTAGCCAATTACGGCATTTGCTACCGTGTCTGCATGAATGTTGTTTAGACCTGCTTGATATGCCGCTTGATCTAGAGGTTCTCTCTTGTAGCGCTGAACCTCAAGCTCTAGATCATGTAGATCTACCTGAAGGCTTCTGGGAGGTGGATATCTATCCACAAGATGATGATTTGGATGGTTTCTGCGATAACAGCCCAAAAGGTATTGCTTAGACAGCATGTAGTTATGTCTTCGCACTGGTATGATCTTTGCCTCCTGATGGAGGTGGTCCACATGAGAACTGAGGAGACATCCCGCCGCAGTTCGAAAGGGCGGCATTCTGACAAATCTGAATATTATTCCACTGCGTGTCACAAAGTTGACGAGACCACACTGGCGTTGCATAACTCGCCACAGATCGTCCAATTGCTTTGTAAAGGGTGATTTTTTTGAGGTTAGGATTTTCATGCATTAGTATTTGACAGATCATGTGGGATTTCAGACATGGTGTCAAAGAGAAAGATGCTCAGTATGCTTTGACATTTCATCATGAATAGACTTACTAACGAGCAACGCTTGCAAATCATTGAATTTTATTACCAAAATCAGTGTTCGGTTCGAAATGTGTTCAAATTTTGACAAATTTTGTTCAGCGATGAGGCTCATTTCTGGTTGAATGGCTACGTAAATAAGCAAAATTGCCGCATTTGGAGTGAAGAGCAACCAGAAACCGTTCAAGAACTGCCCATGCATCCCGAAAAATGCACTGTTTGGTGTGGTTTGTACGCTGGTGGAATCATTGGACCGTATTTTTTCAAAGATGCTGTTGGACGCAACGTTACGGTGAATGAACACATTTCGAACCGAAAACTGATTTTGGTAATAAAATTCAATTATTTGCAAGCGTTGCTCGTTAGTAAGTCTATTCATGATGAAATGTCAAAGCATACTGAGCATCTTTCTCTTTGACACCATGTCTGAAATCCCACGTGATCTGTCAAATACTAATGCATGAAAATCCTAACCTCAAAAAAATCACCCTTTACGTGGTCAACAGGGTTTCTTTGTCTGCACCCCAAGTGCTGCCAGCAAGTGACTTGAGGACCTTGTTTCTACTTTTGACTTTATCGCAGATTGCTGTGGCATGTGGGGAGAATGTGTAAGAGCTGTCAAATGTGACGCCAAGTATATTGGGACACTTGATGGTTGGAATCATTTCTCCAACGACCATCACAGTCAGCTCCATATTCACCTCAAGCGTATTTGTAGTGAACAGTGTGGCTGAAGATTTGGTGGCGGATATCTTGAGATTTCTTGCAGCGAAATATGAGGCAAGTTTGTTGAGGTAGACGTTCCACCTAACGCAGATGTCATCAATGGGTGGGGGGCCTGATGCCATGATCGTACAATCGTCCGCATATGATACGATCTCTATGCCGTCTGGAGCGGGTGGAATGGTGGATAGGTGGAGGTAAAACAGTGCGGGAGATATCGCACCACCTTGGGCAACTCTTTGTTTCACTCTTCGGTGCTTCAACTTCTTATCCCTAAATTCCACAAATGTCTGGCGACCACACAGATAATTCGCGACCCAATGTTTCAGGCCTGGCTGAAGGGACGTGTTGGCGATGTCCACGAGGACCGTCCTATCACATGGCCTGGGCTGATGGAAGCCACAGCAAATGTGTGAGGCGGTGGCATGCAAAGCTGTTGTTGTGCTGTGCAGTCTTCGAAATCCATGTTGATGCTCGAATGGAAATTCTGTTACGAGGCTCGCAAGGAGTAATGCCTCAAGCGTCTTTGCCACTGGTGAGAGAAGGGAGATCGGTCTGTGCGACTCCCCCAAACTCGGGTCTTTTCCAGGCTTCAGTAGCGGGATCACTCTGCCTATTTTTCAGACATCGGGAACTATAAGAGTGTTAAAAGACAGGTTGAGGACATTGGTAAGGTACTCAACTCCAGGTTAATCCAGATTCTTCAACATCAATGTAGAGATTCCGTCGGGGCCCAACGCCTTAGATGATTTGGCGCCACGGATGGCATTCGTAACTTCGCCCACGGTAAATTGTGATGACTGTTCATCGGCTCGGAGACCACGAATACGGCGAATGGCTCTCCTCCTTGCCCTGTCTCTCTCGGGATGCACAATAAATTGACGGTTGAACATCCTGGCACATCTCTTTGGATCAGTCACGGTTATTTCGCCAAAAGTGACTGGGGTCCTGTCATCCCGCCTACCGGGGTTTGAGAGCGACTTGACAGTAGACCACAGTCTGCCTACACCGGTGCCTAAGTTACATTGCTCCAAGTGTTCCAGCCACAAATTCCGCTTATGTTCGTTGACTATCCTGTTTATTGCCACATGCAGCTCGCTGATTCTGGGGTTAGCGTGGTCCATATCACGAATCCCATCACGCTCGTCTGGGAGTACCACTGCTTGCGCCAGGAAATTGAGTCGCACTTCTGTAATCGACCGTTTGGTATAAAGCGAGCGGCTGCTGCGTTGATGATGTCTCGGAATTTCCTCTCGGCCACTAGCACATCAGAGGAGGGTGGCAGTTCACTGAAGCGGCGATTGGTATTGGTATAAACGTCTGGCCTTCAGAGGTTATGAAGTCGGGTGGTCGGCCGATGGTGAGAATTATGGGGAGGTGGTCTGGCCCCAAATAGATGACGGCTTGCCTGGATACGTCACTCAGGAGATCAGGGGATGCAATGGAGATGTCTGGAGAGCTGCTGCACCTCCTCGTAATCCTTGTGGGGGCATCCTCATTCATCGTGCAAAACGTGGAGCTTTCAATCTGCTCTGCCAAAGCTATGACACGCTGGTCGTTACCTAGGGGAGAATGCCATGACGTGTGATGCGCATTAAAGTCCCCTGGAACCAGACGATTATGGCCAGATAGCAAAACCACTTATGTCGGGGTTGTTAGTCTGCCCTCTAATCGGGACACAGCTACCAACCGGAGGTATGTACACGTTGTATAGCTCTATCACGTCAGTACCGGACCTGACTGCTACCCCCATACATTCCATGTATGGGTCACTAGCGTCAAGCGCAGGCGAGATAGGTCTATACTGCACGGAATGGTGTATTACGAAGGCCAATCCCCCACCTCCATTCCTTGAGCGATCCCCTTACGTACCACATTGTAACCGTGACAACTGTGCAAGCTGCAGGTGTTGGTCAGCATTGTCTCCTTGCTCGTTGCGACCAATATGCTCTTCCGACTCATAAAGTCCACAATCTCATCGATCTTGCCACGAAATACGTTGCAGTTTAACTGCAAAAACGATACACTTCCCGGCATTGGCCTGGCAATATTTAGGCTGCAATGCCGCCGTTGCGTAAATTGCCGTACGGGAGAGGTCGGGGGGGTCACATAGTACGAAGCCTATCGAAATTGGTAAAAATCGTTTCAGATTTGGATATAGCTCCCATATATATGTTCGTCCGATTTGCAGTAATACAGCAATAAAATGGTAATTTGTTAACTGATTCTCTCGAACTTTGGCTGGAAGGATTTTCTTATGACTATCAACATTACAGGTGAGTTTCATTAAAATCGGTTCAAATTTGGATATAGCTCTCATATATATGTTCGTCCGATTTGCAGTAATACTGCAATAAAATGGTTATTTATTACCCGATTTTCTCGAAATTTGACTGGAAGGATTTTCTTATGGCTCCCGACATTACAGGTGAATTTCAATAAAATCGGTTCAGATATAAATATAGCTCTCATATATATGTTCGTCTGATTTGCAGTAATACTGCAATAAAATTGTCATTTGTAACCCGATTTTCTCGAAATTTGGCAGAAAGGATTTTCTAATGACTTCCGACATTAAGGGTGAGTTTCAATAAAATCGGTTCAGGTTTAAATATAGCTCCCATATATATGTTCGTCCGATTTGCAGTAATAATGCAATAAAATAGTCATTTATTAACCGGTTTTTTTCGAAATTTCGCAAGAAGGATTTTCTTATGACTTCCGATATTAAGGGTGAGTTTCATTAAAATCGGTTCAGATTTGGATATAGCTCTCATATATATGTTCGTCCGATTTGCAGTAATACAGCAATAAAATGGTCATTTGTTAACCGATTCTCTCGAAATTTGGCTGGAAAGATTTTCTTATGACTCCCGATATTACTGGTGAATTTCAATAAAATCAGTTCAGATTTAAATATAGCTCCCATATATATGTTAGTCTGATTTGCAGTAATAATGCAATAAAATAATCATTTGTTACCCGATTCTCTCGAAATTTGGCAGGAAGGATTTTCTTATGACTCCCGATATTAAAAGTGATTTTCATAGAAATCGGATCAGATTTGGATATAGCCCTCATATATATGTTAGTCCGATTTGCAGTAATAATGATATAAAAGGCTTATTTGATGCCCGATTCTCTCGCAGGAAGGATTTTCTTAAGACTCTCGACATTAAGAGTGAGTTTCGTTAAAATCGGTTCAGATTTGGATATAGCTCCCATATACATGTTGGTCCGATTTGCAGTAATAAAATAGTCATTTGTTACCCGATTCTCTCGAAATTTGCAGGAATTTGAAGGAATTTCATAGGAATTGGCCCAGATTTAGATATACCCCCAAGAGCCACTGCAAGCGTATTGTTTGACCAATCTTTCCCAAAATTTTCCAAAACGCTTTACTCGACGAATTGCCATAATGTTGTTATTTGTCAACCGTAGTTTTTACAGCTTGAACATATTTGCTCGTCGTAGTCCATCAAAATTGGTTCAGAATTGGATATAGCTCCCACATTGTACTTGTAGGGTAGGTGTAGGGTATTAAACAGTAGGCACCGCCCGACTTTTTCCATTCCGTACTGGTTTTTAATAAAATTTTAAGTGCTCGGAGTCAACTCCGCATCCCTGGTTTTCAGATCTCCACAAAAATTTAACACTAATAACAAATCTTTATAGCATTATTAGGGCGTAAAACAAACATAGAGCACCATGAGATTAAATACTTACGATATTGCCATAAATGTTATTTCAAAAATTGGGTGACAATTTGAGCTTACATTGCAAGCGGCGGTAAAAATAAGTAAGGTACAACATCTAGATATGGGCAAAACGTTTGTGTGACAAATGCAACGGCGTGGCTTGTTGAAACACAGAGTCACGCTAAGTAATTTATTATTAATCAAACTCATACACGAATACAAACCAACCAAAAAGGGTTCAAACAAAAACAAGTAAAAGCGTGCTAAGTTCAGCTGGGCTGAACTTTGGATACCCACCACCTGAACTGAATTTTGGATATCCAAAATCCACTATCATATCCATAGTTATATCTAAATAGGGGATGGTCTGGATCATATTTTATTCAGGTCCTGAGAAGTCTTATACAGGTTTCAATTTCAGGGAAATCTGGCAAAAAATCTGCTCTTTATAGGATTAAGACCTTCAAATGGAAGATCGGTTTATATAACAGCCATGTCTATATAGTCCGTCCTGAACTTTATTTTGTTCGGGAGGCTTAAAAGACCTCTTTGTTTCAAATTTCAGGGAAATCGGTAAATAAATAAAGCTTTTATGGCCTTCAGACCCTTATCGGTAGATCGGTCTATATGGTAGCTATATCTGAATATAGTCCGATCTGAACCATATTTGGGTCGGGTGTCAGGAGGCTTAAAATAACCCACTGTTGGAAATTTCAGCGAAATCGGGTAAAAAATAAAGCTTTTATGGCCTTCAGACCCTTTATCGGGAGATCGGTGTATATGACAGCTATATCTAAATATCGTCCGATCTGAACCTGAATTTTAACAAAATCCGGTAGCAATGCAGATTTTATGGGTTTCTGATCCTTAATCGGCAGATCGGTCTAAATGAAAGCTATATCCAAATATGGTACGATTTGGCCAGTTCATGAACTGCGTGTGGCAAAGAGACGTATCTGTGCGGGCGGACAGACTGATATCGTTAAATCGCCTTAGAATTTTTCGACCATTCGAAATATATATACTTTGCAGGGTCGGAAATGACTTTTTCGATGTAATGTTGTTGCCAATGTAATGACTAAATGAATATACCCCCCATTCTATGATGGTGAGTATAATAATACAGCTCTGGTAGAATAGATAAAAAAGGATATTTTATAAACAGATCCGCCATAGAAATATTGGTTCATATACCCCTTTTAAGAGGCACCCTAATATGGGCTGACTTCCTCACTCCCCAATGAACGCCTCCACTGTCGATATTTGTTTATTGAATTCGGTTCGTGTCTGTTGTCTCTTTGCCTATCTATCGTGGAGATGGTGGAATATATGAATTGTTATTATTTATTATCGTATCTTGGCACTTATCAAGGGTATCCTTTTTTCTTTGCTGTGGCTCCTCCTCTAACTGAAATGACTGTTATTTATACAAGATAAAGTGGATATTGCGTGCCAGAAATTTCTCTTTCCCAAAGACAAGTCAGTTAGGTTGTTTTTTTTTTGTTCTGTATTTCGAACTACGTTCTTTGTATTCAAATTAAACGCGAAAATACTTAAATGACACTTGAATAGAAAGTGGGTCGTCGAATACCTCCCCCAGAAAAAGTAGCAAGAAAATTGAAAAACTATTTAACAAAATTTAATAAAAAAGAAAGGCAAAAGTCGGGCGGAGCCGACTATATAATACCCTACACCTTCCCTACAACTATAAATTTGGGCAATATATAAATTCGGGCAAAATATAAAATCGAATATTAAACATATCGTATGAAAATTGTTGTTACTACGGCCATATAAGTGCAAATCGGGCGATAAATATATATCGGAGCTATCTCCAAATCTGAACCGATTTTGATGAAATCAAGCAGAAATGTTAAAATCAGTAATGAAATAGTCCGTGCCCAATTTTGTGCAGATCGGTTGAAAATTTTAGCTACTGTGGCCATTTAAGTGCAAATCGGGCGATACATATATATGGGAGCTATATCCAAATCTGAATCGATTTTGATGATATTTTGAAAATATGTTAAGATCAGTAATCCGGTCCAAATTTTGTGCAGATCGGTTGAAAATTTTAGCTACTATGGCCATTTAAGTGCAAATTGGCCGATACATATATATGGGAGCTATATCTAAATCTGAGCCGATTTTGATGAAACTATGCAGCTATGTTCAGATTAGTAACAAAACAATCCGTGCCAAATTTTGTACAGATCGGTTGAAAATTGTAGCTACTGCGGCTATTTATGTGCAAATCGGGCGACACATATATATGGGAGCTGTATCTAAATCTGAACCGACTTTAGTGAAATCTCGAAAATATGTTAAGATCAGCAAGAAAACAGTCTGTGCCAAATTTTGTGCAGATCGGTAGAAAAATTTTCCTGACTACGGCAATTTAAGTGCAAATCGGGGGATACATATATATGGGAGCTATATCTAAATCTGAACCGATTTTAATTAGATTTTCCATATATCTTAAGATCAGCAAGAAAACAATCCATGCTCAATTTTGAGTAGGACAGTTGAAAATTTTAGCTACTACGGCCATTTAAGTGTAAGTCGGGCGATACATATATATGGGAGCTATATCTAAATCTGAACCGATTTGGATAAAACTTCACAGATATGTTAAAATCAGTAACAAAACAATCCATGGCAAATTTTGTGCAGATCGGTTGAAAATTTTAGCTACTGCCGCAATTTAAGTGCAAATCGGGCGATATATATATGTGGGAGCTATATCTAAATCTGAACCGATTTTTATTTAAATCAACTGCTTTTGTCCTTGGGCCAAAAAAGTGATATGTGCAAAATTTCAGGATGATTGGACAACAAATACGACCTGCACTTTGATTACAACAATACATGGACAGCAAGACAGACGGACAGAGGGACATGGCTAAATCGAATCAGAAAGTGATACTGAGTCGATCGGTATACTTATCAATGGGTCTAGCTCTTCTCCTTCTTAGCGTTGCAAACAAATTCACAAATCTATAATACCTGTACCACAGTGGTGGTGTAGGGTATAACAAGTAAGAGGGTGCTAAGTTCGGCCGGGCCGAATCTTGGGAACCCACCACAATGAATCGCATTTGTCGAGTTCTTTGCGCGGTATCCATTTTTAGGCAAACAAAGAATAATGGATACGAATTGTTATGCTGTTGGACATATATCAAGTTATAGTCCGATTCGTGCCATTAGTGAATTAAATGTTGAAGACCGTAGTAGAAGTCAATGGGTTATATTTTAGTCCACTCGATTAAGAATTGAGCCTTGTAGGGGCTCAAGAAGCATAGTCGGGAGAACGGTTTATATGGGAGCCGTATGAGGCTAAAGATCGATTAAGACCAAATTGGACACGCATGGGGAGAAGCCGTTGTACAAAATTTCAGCAAAATCGGACAAGAATTGCGCACTATAGAGGCATAAGAAGTCAAAATCCTAGATCGGTTTATATGGCAGCTAGACGATGGACAGACGGATGGACAGACGGATGGACAGACGGATGGACAGACGGATGGACAGACGGACGGACAGATGGATGGACAGACGGACGGACGGACAGACGGACGGAAAGACAGGCGGACGGACAGACGGACAGACAGACGGACAGACGGACGGACAGACGAACAGAAGGACGGACAGATGATGGACGAACAGACGGACAGACGGACGGACAGACGGACATGGCTAAATCGACTTAAAATGTCACGGGGATCAAGAATATATATACTTTATGGGGTTTTTGACACATATTTCGAATACAAACGGAATGACAAAATTAGTATATCTCCCACCCTATGGTGGAGGGTATAAAAAGGCTGTATGACTAAAATTTTAAAGGAAAAACGTGGCAAAATTTTTAAAAAATTCAAAATGAAGTACAATATTTGTGGAGAGGTAAAATTAACTAAAGAAATAAAAAGTCCCATCATTGATTCGCTTTGGGATTGTGTAATTTTAGGCTGAATGGGTAGACTATGCTGCTGGTAAAGTGGAGTTCACTTGGCGACTCACTGAAAGCCTTTTTTTGTCTAGGAAACCCTTTGACCTTAAAAAATTTTAATTTTTACTAACTGCGTGTCCAAAAAAATAATCTTCTACATTTTCCCATTAATATTCCTTTATCTCTTTCTCTTTGCCTTTTAACATTAACGCTCTTAAAATTTTAACAAATTCAGCGCTTTAATATTCACTCAAAAAACTATCAAAAGAAAAAGTTGCATAACTTTTTCTCTTGCGACCAATTCATTTAATGTGAAGGCTATCAAAAAAATCTCCATATTTTCTGCAAATTTTCGCAGTTTAAACTAAATGACAAAAAGTGAACAAAATAATAAAAATTCACCAAAAGTCTATTGTTTCAAGCTAAATGCTTAAAGTGGAGTGCAAAGTGCATTGAACCATTAGCCATGGGACTTTTTGGTTGTTTTTCAGTTTGGGGGCAAAACTTGCTCAAGTGCAGTGCTCCCTACAAATGTGCATCAAATAAAAAGTGAATTGCCAGGATTGTGCATTGAAAATGAAATGAAATGAAATTTCTTTGTTGCGCTTTCATTTTTTTTTTGTTTTGGTTGTAGGACAAGTTTAAAAAAAAACTAGCATTCAACTGCCATGTCATGCCCAATTTTGTTGGGGGAGGATTTGTTTTTGGCGACTTGGAAAAGAAATATTGCAAATAAATCTCACGGAAATCAAATGAAAAATTGAGAAGGTGAAAGGATACCTTTTTTATGTGAAGTAAACAGCAAAAGCAACTCCCATGACAATGAATGACAGAGCAATCGAAGATTGAAATGGCAAAATCAAATGGACATCTTTAAAATAGAGAGAGATATACTACAAGGCAAAACAATTAAAACGGAGGGTATAGATTTTTAAACATTTTTAGACGATTAAACGATGTCCGTGCGTCGGTTCGTCGGTTGTTATCACTCTCCAGTCTTCCAAAATTGATATAAAGGGAGATTTTTTTAAGAGTTATAGGAAAGTTTTTCAAAAGAAAAAAAAAACATAAAATTCAGAAGAAGTAAAAGCGTGCTAAGTTGGGCCGGGTCGAGATAAGAGATTAGAGAAGTCTAATCGGGAGATCGATTTATATGGCGGCTATACCAGGTTATAGACAGAATTAGATCCTACTCGGCACAGATGTTGGATGTCATGCCACAACAACATATGCAAAATTTCAACCAAATTGGATAACAATGGCGCCCTCTATGGGCATAGGAAGTCTAAACGGTAGATCGGTTTATCAGGCAGCTATATCAGGATATGGACTGATTAAGACCATACTTGATACAATTGTTGGAAGTTATACCAAAACGATATGTGCAAAATTTCAGCCAAATCGGATAAGAATTACGCCCTCCAGAAGCTCAAGAAATCGAATCGGGAGATCGGTTTATATGGCAACTATATCAGGTCATAGTCCGATTTGAACCATACTTTGCGCAGTTGTTGGAAGTCATTCCAAAACATGTTGTGCAATATTTTAGCTAAATCGGATAGGAATTGCCCCCTCTAGAAGCTCAAGAAGTCAAGTCCCCAGATCGGTTTATATGAAAGCTATATCAGGTTACGGACCGATTTAAACCTTACTTAGCACAATTGTTGGAAATCATAGCGAAACCCGTCGTGCAAAATTTCATTTTAATCGGATAAGAATTGCGCCCTCTAGAGGCTTAAGAATTCAAGACCCCAGATCGGTTTATATGGCAGCTATATCAGGTTACGGACCGATTTAAACCTTACTTAACACAATTGTTGGAAACCATAGCGAAACCCGTCGTGCAAAATTTCATTTTAATCGAGTAAGAATTGCGCCCTCTATAGACTCAAGAAGTCAAGACCCAAGATTGGTTTATATGGCAGCTTTATCAAAACATGGACCGATATGACCCATTTACAATCCCAACCGACCTGCACTAAAAAGAAGTGTTTGTGCAAAATTTCAAGCGCTAGACAGACGGACAGACGGATAGACGGACGGACGGACAGACGGACGGATAGACTGACGGACGGACATGGCTAGATCGACATAAAATGTCACGACGATCAAGAATTTATGTACTTTAAAGGGTCTCTGACGAATATTTCGAGTAGTTACAAACAGAATGACGAAATTAGTATACCCCCATCCTATGGTGGAGGGTATAAAAATAAGCCCAACAAGAATTTTAAAATTTTGCCAAAAAACGAGCTGGCGAGGTGTGAACGGGCTTTTCTGTTTCATTCATTTTCTCCCTCACTTTCATTATTGAAGGTTGCTTGTGGTGGGAATACTTCTTTGCATTGATTTTTATACCCACCACCGAAGGATGGGGGTATATTCATTTTGTCATTCCGTTTGCAACACATCGAAATATCCATTTCCGACCCTATAAAGTATATATATTCTTGATCAGCGTGAAAATCTAAGACGATCTAGACACGTCCGTCCGTCTGTCCGTCTGTCTGTTGAAATCACGCTACAGTCTTTAAAAATTGAGATATTGAGTTGAAATTTTGCACAGATTCTTTTTTTGTCCATAAGCAGGTTAAGTTCGAAGATGGGCTATATCGGACCATATCTTGATATAGCCCCCATATAGACCGATCCGCCGATTTAGGGTCTTAGGCCCATAAAAGCCACATTTTTTATCCGATTTTGCTGAAATTTGGGACAGTGAGTTGCGTTGGGCCTTTCGACATTCTTCGCCAATTTGGCTCAGATCGGTCCAAATTTGGATATAGCTGCCATATAGACCGATCCTCAGATTTAGGGTCTTAGGCCCATAAAAGCCACATTTTATATCCGATTTGGATGAAATTTGGCACAGTGAGTTGTGTTAGGCCCTTCAACATTCTTCGTCAATTTGGCCTAGATCGGTTCAGATTTGGATATAGCTGCCATATAGACCGATCTTCCGATTTATGGTCTTAGGCCCATAAAAGCCACATTTATTATCCGATTTTGCTGAAATTTGGGACAGTGAGTTGCATTGAGCCCTTCGACATCCTTCGTCAATTTGGTTGAGATCGGTCCAAATTTGGATATAGCTGCCATATAGACCGATCCTCCGATTTATGGTCTTAGGCCCATAAAAGCCACATTTATTATCCGATTTTGCTGAAATTTGGGACAGTGAGTTGCGTTGAGCCCTTCGACATTCTTCGTCAATTTGGCCCAGATCGGTCCAAATTTGGATATAGCTGCCATATAGACCGATCCTCCGATTTATGGTCTTAAGCCCATAAAAGCCACATTTATTATCCGATTTTGCTGAAATTTGGGACAGTGATTTGCCTTAGGCCCTTCGATATCTTTCTTCTATTTGGCCCTGATCGGTCCAGATTTGGATATAGCTGCCATATAGACCGATCTTTCGATTTAAGGTTTTGGGCTCATAAAAAGCGCATTTATTGTCCGATGTCGCCGAAATTTGGGACAATGACTTGTGTTGGGCCCTTCGATATTTGTCTTCAATTTGGCTCAGATCGGTCCAGATTTGGATATAGCTGCCATATAGACCGATCTCTCGGTTGAACAATGACTTGTAGTTATAAGCATTTGGTCTAAATCGGATGATATCTATAGAGCTGCTATGGGGCTTAAGGTATGCATTTTTCACTGGATTTTGACGAAATGTGGTTCACATATATACCCGAGGTGGTGGGTATCCAAAGTTCGGCCCGGCCGAACTTAACGCCTTCTTACTTGTTTTACTTGTTTTTAAAGTTCAAGGGCATTCGTCATGGCCCATATTGACATTATTGGCATTCTGCTTGCATTGTTGAATAAAGTGAAAATTGACTACTGAAGTGAATTCCCTTAAGGTCAGTCAAACCATTTTCTCAATAACCCAACACGACGTTATGGAAATATCGAATTGATTGGCTGTGGTCTCACTACACAGCGAAGCCAAATTAACAAAATCCACTGAAAGTGTCAAACAGCGTTGGAGATATTCAGCAAAGGTCATTTTTGTCACAATGTGATATGGGATAACTGAAATTTACAAGAACTATAATCAGCGGCTACATATATGCATCGAAGTTGTGTTTAGGTAAGAGAAGCAAATCCATTGAAGGTATTCGACGAGAGGGGTTTTGATCATGCAAAATGGGAACTTGTTGACTTGCATAACAACATTTAACGATTTCGCATGTGGGACATTCATTTTGAGTAGATGATACCATATGACATAGGAGGCCACCGTAGCGCAGAGGTTAGCATGTCCGACTATGACGCTGAATGCCTGGGTTCGAATCCTGGTGAGATCATCATAAAATTTTCAGCGGTGGTTTTCCCCTCCTAATGCTGGCAACATTTGTGAGGTACTATGCCATGTAAACTTCCCTCCAAAGAGATGTCGTCTATAGACAAAAATTTGGTGGAATTTTTTTTGACTTTAGAGAAATTTTCATGCAAATTTTGTGTTTAGAGGGAATTTTATGAAAATTGTGTCTTTGGAGAAACTTTCATAGAAATTAGTCTTTAGAGAAAATGTTGTCTTCGAAGAAACTTTCATAGAAATTTTGTCTTTTGAAGGAATTTCCAGGAATTTTTGTATTATTTTGCTCTTTCCCAAGTTCCCTTTTAAGCGTGTCTGCAACTAAATGTTCTTTTTGGTATTGTAGAAAAAGTGAGTAGACAAGACTCAATGGAAATGTTCCTCATCCCGGATAATTCTAGGGTAGATGCCCAAACAAAGGCATTGTTTGGGCTTCTTCTTCCACACAACCACTACCACCACAACCTACCACACTGTCTTTACAATGCTTTGGATTAATAATAATGATGCATTTCTTTTTATACCCTCCACCATAGGATGGGGGTATACTAATTTCGTCATTCTGTTTGTAACTACTCGAAATATTTGTCTGAGATCCCATAAAGTAGACATGTTCTTGATCGTGGTAAAATTTTATGTCGATCTAGCCATGTCCGTCCGTCTGTTTGTCGACAGCACGCTTAACTTTCGAAGGAGTTAACCTAGCCGCTTAAAATTTTGCACAAATACTTCTTTTTAGTGTAGGTTGGTTGGGATTATAAATGGGTCATATCGGTGCATGTTTTAATAAAGCTGCCATATAAACCGATCTTGGGTCTTGACTTCTTGAGCCTCTAGAGGGCGCAATTCTTATCCGATTGGAATGACATTTTGCACGAAGTATTTTGTTATGATATCTAACAACTGTGCCAAGTATGGTTTAAATCGGTCCATAACCTGATATAGCTGTCATATAAACCGATCTGGGATCTTGACTTCTTAAACCTATAGAGGGCGCAATTCTCACCCGATTTCAATGAAATTTTGCTCGACATGTTTTGTGGTGACATCCAACAATTGCGCGAAGTATGGTTCAAATCGGTTCATAATCTGATATAGCTGTCATATAAACCGATCTTGGGTCTTGACTTTTCGAGCCCTTAGAGGGCGCAATTCTTATTCGATTTGAATGAAATTTTGCATGAGGTGTTTTGTTATGATATCCAACAATTGTGCCAAGTATGGTTTAAATCGGTTCATAACCTGATATAGCTGTCATATAAACCGATCTTGGGTCTTGACTTCTTGAGCCTCTAGAGGGCGCAAATCTCATCCGATTGGAATGAGATTTTGCACGAAATATTTTGTTATGATATCTAACAACTGTGCCAAGTACGGTTCAAATCGTTTCGTAACCTGATACAGCTGTCATATAAATTGATCTTGAGTCTCGAGTTCCTGAGCCTCTAGAGGGCGCAATTCTTCTCCGATTGGAATGAAATTTTGCACTACATGTTTCGTTATGACATCCAACAATTGCGCGAAGTATGGTTTAAATCGGTTCACAACCTGATATAGCTGCCATATAAACCGTTCTCGGGGCTTGAATTCTTGAGCCTCTAGAGGGCGCAATTCTCATCCGGTTTGAATGAAATTTTGCACGAAGTATTTTGTTATGATTTTTAACAACTGTACCAAGTATGGTTTAAATCGGTCCATAACCTGATATAGCTGTCATATAAACCGATCTTGGGTTTTGACTTCTTGAGCCACTAGAGGGCGCAATTCTTATCCGATTGGAATGAAATTTTGCATGACGTGTTTTGTTATGATATTCATTAAATGAGCCAAGTATGGTTCAAATCGGTTCATAATCTGATATAGCTGTCATATAAACCGATCTTGTGTCTTGACTTCTTGAGCCTCTAGAGGGCGCAATTCCTATCCGATTTGGCTGAAATTTTCCATGACGTATTTTATTATGTTTTTCAACAACTGTGCCAAATAAGTTTCAAAACGGTTCATAGCCTGATATAGCTGCCATATAAACCGTTCTGGGATCTTGAATTTTTGAGCCTCTAAAAGTCGCAATTATTATCCGCTTTGCCTGAAATTTTGTACGACGGATCCTCTCATGACCATCAACATACATGTTTATTATGATCTGAATCGGTCTATAGCTTGATGCAGCTCCCATATAAATCGATCTCTCCATTTTACTTCTTGAGCCCCCAAAGGGCGCAGTTCTTATTCGAATTGGCTGACATTTTACACAGGTCTCCAACATATAATTTAATTGTGGTCCAAACCGGACCATATCTTGATTTCGCTCTAATAGCAGAGCAAAACTTTTCTTTTATCCTTTTTTGCTTAAGAAGTGATGCCGGGAAAAGAATTCGATAAATGCGATCCATGGTGAAGGGTGTATAAGATTCGGCTCGAGCGAACTTAGCATGCTTTTACTTGTTAATTTTCTTATCATTTTTCTTTGCTTCTTACTTTATTCCTCTTATCCTATACCCCTAGCTCAAGTTTGTTCTTTAAATTTCGGCTTTAAATAATGATTTTATAATGGCAGCTTTGGCCGAGTGCAGACGCACACAGAGTAATGACAGATTGGAGTTTTGCAAAGTTTCGCTGCATTATGAAATGCATATAAAAGAAGCCAAAAGAGGCGAAGGAGGAAGAAGTATTCTTCATAATTTATAAATCTGTCGGTCTTTCGCATGCTTGGCTTGACTTCGTTTCAGCTCAGTCCTTTGTGCGCGCTAACAGCAGAAGACAGACATGCAGAAAGACCGACAACTTTACCAAAAGATGGCAAGATGCAGCTTACGAAGATTTTGACAGCATTGATGAGGAGTAAGGAGCAGAATAGCTGTGTTTTGGGCATACAATGCATGCTTTCTCTATCCCGAAGAAAAGTAAAATTTATGATGCCATGTTAAAGGAATAATTTATTCCGCATCTAGGATGTAATTATGTTTAGATAGCTTCCCTCTTTTTTTTATGCTACACACAGGACTGGATTATTTCAATTTGTTTGTCCTTTGCAAACGGTTTAAGGACCTAAGATGTTTAAAATTAAGTTAATGTGTGGGTTTGCACTTTATTTAGCCTTTAATGGAGAAACGTTGATAACATTCACAATATAAACTCACTGGGGACTAGGCAATCCCATGGCAGCCGGTTGTAGGTACCAGATTGACCCGATGGATTCCTTCATTGGCAAGGATTGCCGCCTTAGTGTACAACCCATTGCTACAAGAACATCAACTTGGGACTAGGATTTAGAAAAGTTGAAAAGAAATTTCCACAAAATTTTGTCTAAAAAATTTTTGACAGACTTTTCCCTAAAAACAAAATCTTCTCCAAAAATAAATATTTTTTGTAAATTTTTTAAAATTTTGTATCTGATATTTTCACCAGAATTTGAACTCAGACATTCAGGATCATAGGTTAGGTTAGGTTTAATTGGCAGTCTGCCATCAGACTCACTTGGATGTTTTCGTCCATTGTAATACCACAGGAACAGAAGAAGAAAGATGTCTTCTAGTTCCTACCCCTGGAACATCCAGATCGCTCTAAACGTCCAATGCTCACATCAGACAGGTTCTCAAAGAAATGAGAACCTAAAGTGGAACTCCTTCTGACTGCTAGTGCGAGACACACACACAGCAGAAGTTCTATGGTCTCCGCTTCTTCGATGTCCTCACAGCTTCTGCAAAAGTCGTTGCTGACAACCTTCAGTCTCCCAGCATGTTTTCCGATTAGACAGTGACTTGTTATGACGGACACAATGACTGAGACGTCTGTTCTAGTCAATGACAGTAAAGCAGTAGACGTCTTCAATTCTTGATTAGGCCACATAGTTTTCGAATGCTCACATCACCCTCTTTGTGACCATCTATCATTC
Organism: Stomoxys calcitrans; assembly: GCF_963082655.1. Lineage (NCBI taxonomy): Eukaryota > Metazoa > Arthropoda > Insecta > Diptera > Muscidae > Stomoxys > Stomoxys calcitrans. The sequence continues at coordinate 194,739,650 of NC_081554.1, read as the reverse complement.
GTGGCCCTTCGGTCCTGGTGTCGCTTGAGGCATATCCACAGATTCCAGTATCCCTGGAAAGTGTGGGGTAGTTCCTAGTATCGCATGCTTGTCCGCTTTACAATTCCCTGGGATATCTCTGTGGCCCGGCACCCAGAACAGGTGAATTTTGAACTCTTCAGCCATCTTGTTAAGAGAACTGTGACAGTCGAGAGCAATTTTTGTGCCAAGAAATACGTTATCCAGAGATTTTATGGCTGTCTGATTGTCTGAGAAGATATTTATGCCAATCGTGGTTGTGACATTATATTTGAAGCCAATCCACCACTTCCTTAATTGCAAGGATCTCCGTTTGATACACACTGCAGTGGTAGTGTAACCTTTTCATGAAGATCAGTTCAAGATCTTTAGAGTACACCCCAAAGCCCACCTGGTGGTTTAGTTTGGAACCATCCGTATAGAAGTCTATGTAACTTCTGTTGCCAGGGATGTCGTAGTTCCAATCGGTTCTATCAGGATAGTGGTACAGTACTTTTTATGAAACCGCGGGTCAGGTAGGGTGTAATCCACACTGCCTGGAACATCGGTTATTGTATCAAGGATAACACAGTGTCCGTAGCCGCCACATGACCAATGAGAAAGCTCCCTAACCTCATGGCAGTGTTCACTCCCATTTGGGTAGCCACAATGTTCAGAGCCATAAGATATAGCATTAAATTCAGTGCATCAGATGGGGTCGTCCTCAGAGCGGCTGTGATGCTCAAACAAGCCATCCTTTAGATCCGGTTAAGTATTGAGCAGTAGGTGGACTTTTGAAGAGCCGTCCACCTGACCACGACACCATATAGCATTATAGGTCTGACAACTGCAGTATATACCCAATGTATGACAGGCGGTCTAAAGACCCAACTTTTGCCAAAGGCTCTCTTGCAGGTATATTGGACAAGAGTTGGCTTTTTTCCAAAATGTTGGATTTGAAGTTCAATTTCTTGTCCAGCAAAACACCCAGGTATTTTGCGTTTTTTGTAAATAGAATATTATCTTTTCCCAAGGAGACAGGTGCCACTGTAGGTTAACTTGTATCTGCTGCTGAAAAGAACTACTTCTGTCTTGCGCGGATTTATACCTAGACCACTTTTGGTAGCCCACTTTGCTGTTGCACATAGAGCTTCCTGAAGTATACCTCTTAGAGTGCTGGGAAAATTTTCCCTAGACGCAACTGCCATGTCATCAGCATACGCGACCACTTTTACACCTTTTTCTTCCACGGACAATAATATCTGGTTAATGGATATATTCCAAAGTAGAGGAGACAGTAAACCTCCTTGAGAAGAGGTGAGGTGAGGTGAGAAAACAACTTTTGGGTATTTACCCATCCCTCATCGCAGAGGTTAGCATGTCCGCCTATGACGCTGAACGCCTGGGTTCAAATCCTGGCGAGACCAACAGAAAAAATTTTCAGTGGTGGTTTTCCCCCCCTAATGCTGGCAACATTTGTGAGGTACTATGGCACCTAAAACTTCTCTCCAAAGAGGTATCGCACTGCGGCATGCCTGTCGGACTCGGCTATATTGAGCTTAAACTTGAATCGGACTGCACTCATTGATATGTGAAAATTTTGCCCCTGTTCTTTAGTGGATTGTTCATGGACAAAATTTGCACCTTGCATACCCCTTGCCCATTTCTATTGATAAGAGATACCACCAGGTTTTTCTGGACCGAAATCGACCCTTGGCAGAGGCAAGCATTCCAAGCATTGCTATCCATAGCGTTGAAATTATCGTCAAGCTAGAACATCTGGATTTAATCATTGATAATTAAATCTATGCCAATAATTGCTCATTGAGTGCATTTTTCTATTCAAATATCTAATCTATTTAAGACCACCCCATCGTCCATTCTCTGATTTACATTAGGCTATGTGTTTGCCTATGCATATACACTTACATAATGAAATAATGCGTAATAATAGAAATAATTATTGTTATTATTATGAGAATTGTACATTTATACACTCAACGAATTTTGTTATTCAAAAAAAAAATAATTTTGCTGAAACAAAAGCTTTTACACCCACCACCGAAGGATGGTTTGCAACACATCGAAATATCCATTTCCGATCCAACAAATTACATATATTCTTAATCGTGGTAAAAATCTAAGACCATCTGTCCGTCCGTCCCTCTAACCGTCTGTCTGTTGAAATCACGCTAAAGCCTTTAAAACTTGAGTTTTTGAGCTGAACCTTTGAACAGATTCTTTTTTTTTGTCCACAAGAAGGTTTTGTTCGAAGATGGGGTATATTGGACTATAGCTTGATATAGCCCCCATATAGACCGATCCGCCGATTTAGGGTCTTAGGCTCAAAAAATCACATTTATTATCGGATTTTGCTGAACTTTGAGACAGTGAGTTGTTTTGGGCCCTTCGACATCTTTCTTTAATTTGGCTCAGATTCGTCCAGATTTGGATATAACTACTATATATACTATATAGACCGATCTCTCGATTTAAAGTATTGGCCCCATAAAAGCACATTTATAATCAGATTTCGCTGAAATTTGCCACAGTGACTTATGTTAGGCTTTTCGACATCCGTGTCGTATATGGTTCAGATCGGTCTATATTTGGATATGGCTGCCAAAATGACCAATATTTTGTTCTACAAATTGAACAATGACTTGTATTTTTATTAGACCACTCAATGTCCGCATCGAATTTGGTACAAATTGAACAATTTTTCGGTAAAGCTGCTATAGGGGTTTGAATCATGCACCGGATAATGACGAAAGGTGGTTTATCTATATACACGAGGTGGTATGTATCCAAAGTTCGGCCCAGTCGAACTTTACGCCTTTTTACTTGTTTTATCCTAAAAAGAGATACCGTGAAAAGAACTAGACAAATGCGATCCATGGTGGAGGGTATATAAAATTCGGCCCGGCCGAACTTAACACGCTTTTACTTATTTATTAAACCTTCCACCACAGGGTGGAGGTATACTAATTTCGTCACTCGAAATATTCGTCTGAGACCCCACAAAGTATATATATTCTTAATCGTTATGACAGATTAAGTCGATGAAGCCATGTCCGTCCGTCAGTGCGTCCATCAGGCCGTCCGTCTGGCCGTCCGTCAGTCCGTCGGTATATCCGTCCGTCTGTCCGTCCGTTCGTCTGTCGAAAGCACGCTTACTTTTGAAGGAGTAAAGCTACGCGCTTGAAATAGTACACACATTTTTCCTATTAGTGTAGGTCGGTTAAGATTGTAAATGGGCCATATCGGTCCATGTTAAGATAAAACTGTCATATGAACCGATCTTAGATCTTGACCTCTTGAGCCACTAGAAGGAGCAATTCTTATCCGATTTGGGTGAAAATTTGAATGAAGAGTTTTGTTAAAACTTCCAACAACTGTGCCAAGTATTGCTTAAATCGGTCCATAACCTGATATAGGTGCCATCTAAATCAATCTTAGATCTTGATTTCTTGAGTCATTAGAGGACGCAATTCTTTTCCGATTTGGCTGAAATTTAGACGATCTTGAATCTTGGCTTCTCGAGCCACTATAGAGCGCAAATCTTATCCGATTTGCATGAAATTTGGCATGAGGTGTTTTGTTATGATTTCCAAAAACTGTGTCAAGTATGATTTAAATCGGTGCATAACCTAAAATAGCTGCCATATACCCCGATCTGGAATCTTGACTTCATAGGCTTCTAGAGGGCGCAGTTCTTATCCGATTTGGCTGAAATTTAGCTTGAAGTGTTCTATTATGACTCTCAATAACTGTGCTAAGTATGGTTGTTATCGGTTCATAACCTGATATAGCTGCCATATAAGCCGATCTTGAATCTTGGCTTCTTGAGCCCTAGAGAGCGCAATTCTTGTCCGAACCGTATTTATTTTATTTTATTTTATTTTATTTTATTTTATTTTATTTTATTTTATTTTATTTTATTTTATTTTATTTTATTTTATTTTATTTTATTTTATTTTATTTTATTTTATTTTATTTTATTTTATTTTATTTTATTTTATTTTATTTTATTTTATTTTATTTTATTTTATTTTATTTTATTTTATTTTATTTTATTTTATTTTATTTTATTTTATTTTATTTTATTTTATTTTATTTTATTTTATTTTATTTTATTTTATTTTATTTTATTTTATTTTATTTTATTTTATTTTATTTTATTTTATTTTATTTTATTTTATTTTATTTTATTTTATTTTATTTTATTTTATTTTATTTTATTTTATTTTATTTTATTTTATTTTATTTTATTTTATTTTATTTTATTTTATTAGGTTGCCCAAATTAATGAAACTTACAATGAACTTTAATCAAATATACTTTTTTACACTTTTTTTCTAAAGCAAGCTAAAAGCAACAGCTGATAACTGACAGAAGAAAGAAAGCAATTACAGAGTCACAAGCTATGAAAAAATTTGTCAATGCCGACAATATGAAAAATCCGCAATTACTTTTTGGGCAACCCAATATTTTATTTTATTTTATTTTATTTTATTTTATTTTATTTTATTTTATTTTATTTTATTTTATTTTATTTTATTTTATATTATTTTATTTTATTTTATTTTATTTTATTTTATTTTATTTTATTTTATTTTATTTTATTTTATTTTATTTTATTTTAATTTATTTTATTTAATTTAATTTTGTTTTATTTTATTTTATTTTATTTTATTTTATTTTATTTTATTTTATTTTATTTTATTTTATTTTATTTTATTTTATTTTATTTTATTTTATTTTATTTTATTTTATTTTATTTTATTTTATTTTATTCTATTTTATTTTATTTTATTGTATTTTATTTTATTTTATTTTATTTTATTTTATTTTATTTTATTTTATTTTATTTTATTTTATTTTATTTTATTTTATTTTATTTTATTTTATTTTATTTTATTTTATTTTATTTTATTTTATTTTATTTTATTTTATTTTATTTTATTTTATTTTATTTTATTTTATTTTATTTTATTTTATTTTATTTTATTTTATTTTATTTTATTTTATTTTATTTTATTTTATTTTATTTTATTTTATTTTATTTTATTTTATTGCCTTCATAAATTGAGCAGCAGACATTTTTAACAATCAACAAACTTTTTAGCAAGCAACCTGCTGTTATTTAATTGCAAACAGTTTGCCATGGCAGCAGAACTGCTGCTGTGATAGCAGCAAATAAAATACTTGTCAGCAGAATGCGCCTGCAATCATGAGCAGTCGTTTTTCTATGAGTATACCAATTCACATTGTTTCTCTTTGCTTGTTGCTGTGGTTTACATATGAAATGTTGTTTACTCATATCCCAGTGGAACTCTGGCAGCGACAACAATATTACCAAAGTATAGTCCCTATGGTATGTTATCTATGAGTATTGAATTACTGCTGAAAGGGTTGATTAAAACTCATGGGCGTTGGGCACACTGTATTTAAGCATACTAGCATGTTAGTGTGTATATGTGTGTGTGTGTAAAATGACTCTCACTTTTTCAATGCATAACTGCATAAGCCATTTCACTTTTAACAGCTAGCCTTATTGTCTCCCACAATCACTCACCCACTGTCTGTATTACTCTCTTTCTCACTCTCTCTCTCTCTCTCTCTTACTCTCAGACTTTGCCATATCAGTTGATTGGGAGTAATTTCCCAAGTGCATTTAAATGTTGTAACACATGCCAATGTGGCCAACTTAATTAACCGCAGGCTGTGAACGTACGAGAGCAGATGAACAATGGCAACTCGCTTGATTCTGTATATAAAAATAAATTATATCGAATTAAGTGCAATTCCAAATACAAACAGCCCCACAACATGTTATTGTTGTATTTCCAAATTAAAACATACATGAATTAAATGTAATCTCATTATATGATTATGTAAAGTGGGGATGGCAATGGTGATTGATTGTATGATGCATAAGATCGGGTTACTGGTCCAAGGTCTCAATCATGTGTCTATAGAATTACGAATATAAGGTATCTACCTGAAGCACAATGTGAAGAAAGCTAGCCCAGATGAATCTACGGGAATGTGAGTGACCACAAAAATTAGCATCCAAGATTGACCTGATCTTTGGCAAATTATAACGACTCATAACCGTTACTTGGTATCCATTTTGTGTTATTTCATGGGGTCATCAATTCAGTTGAAATCAAAATTTTTGAAGCAAATTATCTTTTTCTTTCATATATAAAAATGTGTATGGCAATCATTGACGATTTAATGGCAATGGTCCATGGCTTACAGTAAGGATGGAACATCATTATCTGGCTGAATATCATTTAACAAAAATCAGCAGTCAGATTGAAAGATTCGCTACACTGATTGATGTAAATCAATTTCGTATTTTACAGAGATTTTCCATAATAAAAGGGATTTTCCATTCATGGTTGACTATAATTTGACCTATGGTACGTTAAGAGAAAAACATCACCTGCCATAAGATTTGTTGTAAGAATAAAATCACATTTTGGAATATCCATTTAATATGTTCAACTCGACCAATGTGATACATGACCAAGTTAAAGAAAACCAAGTGACATTGATAAGGGTTATCCTGCAAAATATTTGAAGGTTATATAAAATAAGCATAACAAAATCAATCAATTGAAATGAGCAAATAACTGACTTCGATAACATATGCACTTAATCACCATGAAATGGGAGCTAAAGGTAAGCCTTTTTAATTTACAGAAATCAGAAATTTTATCTTTACTCCGGTTGATGAGAGGCTAGCCACAATCCGCATTAAAGCCAAATTCTTCAACATCAGCCTTATTTGTGCCCATGCCCCGATGGAAGACAAAGCAGACCAAGGATATTTTCTACGAGCGCCTAGAGAAGAATATGACCACTGCCCAACCCATGTTATTAAAATAGTTCTGGGAGATTTTAATGCAAAGATAGGGAAGGAAGACATTTGGAAAGGAAGACAGTCGGAAAGTGTAGCCTCCACGAGATAACGTTCAGTAATGGGTTGAGGCTGATAGATTTTGTCGATCGGGTGACACACATAGTAGTGTCACCCGATCAAAACACGAGAAACCAAATTGATCACGTTGTGAAAGATGGAAGGCATTCATTCATCCATCATGTTAGAGGTACGATCGATTCGTGGAGCGAATATAGATTCGGATATCAGAAATGTTGCAGCAAAGGTTCGCACCCGTTTGAATATGGATAGGAAACTACGATCTAATACTGAACGGAAGCTGGACATTGAAAAGCTGCAAACACAACAAATGGCAGCGGCAAACTCCAGACGACTGGCTCAACTGCATGATGAAAGCACTCCTTGTTCCGATGATATAATTGCCCACTCCATGGAAAATGCTGTGAATCCGTACTTGGGTACCGGAAGCCTCCTCCAAGAAACCCATAGTACGACCAAGAGTGTCGAGATGCTACTGAAGCAAAGAATGCGGCATATAGAGCAACCCTGCAATCAGTAGCAACGCGCCAGATGAAGGAGAGGTATCGAGAGAAAAAGGAGAGAGGAGAAACGTCTATTTCGCAGAAAGAAAAAGGAAATGGAAAGACGTGAGTGCGAGCGAATTAAGATATACAGGAGTCAGAATGAAGTCCGGAAATTCTACCAAAGAATTAGACACCAAACCGATGGCTTTAGTGCAGGCACATCCTCCTGCAGAGACAAAGAAGGAAATCTGGTAACTGACACAGATAACATGATGAGGATATGGAAAGAACATTCTACACAACTGCTAGTGTCCGACGTTGGCGGCGAAGAGAATACAGCAGAACCAATCAATGATGATGGTATAGAATGTCAGAATGAGGTTCAGGTAGCAGTGACCCGACTAAAGAACAACAAGGCAGCAGAAGCCGACGAGTTACCCGCTGAACTATTTAAGACCGGAGGCGACATGCGATAAGGCGCATGCATCAGCTTATCTGCACAATATGGGGAAAAGAAAGCATACCCCATGATGGGAACCTCAGCATACTATGTCCCGCACACAAGAAAGGAGACAAGACGGAATGTACCAACTACAGAGGAATAAGTCTCGCTCGAGAGTATCTTGTATGCGATGTGGAAGGATACTTGAAAGATTAAAACCTAAAGTCAATGAGATAATTGGGTCCTATCAATGTGGCTTTTGAACTGGTAAATCCTCCCTAGACCAAATATTCACACTGCGCCAAATCCTGGAAAAGACCCAAGAAAGACAAATCAACACCTACCATCCCTTTGTTGACTACAAAGCCGCCTTCGATACTTCTTTACTTTCAGAAGTATTTCAAGTCATGTCTGAGTTTGGTATTACTGCAAAATTAATAAGATTCTGTAGTATGACATTTGCTGACACGCTTTCCTCAGTAAGTATAGGAAAGAATCTCACCGAACCATTTAATACCAAACGAGGTTTCAGACAAGGAGACAGCCTATCGTGTGATCTCTTTTATATCCTGCTGGAGAAGATTATACGAGATGCAGATGTGAATAGTTATGGCACACTAATCACAAGAGAACGCATGCTACTCGCCTATGCCGACGACATCGATATCATAGGTCGGTCACCGGAAGAAGTAACTGCTACTTTTGGTGGGAGGCACCTCGAAACTTGGTGTCAGAGATTTTAGAATGAGTACATTAGATCGAGGCGCGTGGAACAAATGTTCTGCCATACCCAATTAAAGTAAGTTAAGTAAGAAATTTTAATTTCCCCTTAACTGAAATGGTCCAGAACTAGTAAAGTACCTCCCTTTGCATTACATTTGATGCAATTTGAAAAGGATACCAAATAAAAGCCATATTTTGCTACACCAAACCCAAAATTATTGTTGTTTTTGAAAGTTTTGCTTTTTAAAACACCCGAGTTATAGCACCAGAGCCCAACAAAATAATGGCTTCCACCCTCTGTAATGGTGGCTCAAGGATTGCATTTTTTGTTTTTCTTACTTAAAGTCAACAAACTTCTTGAGCACCCACTCACTCACAGGCTACAATATCTGTCAATGCTGCTGTTCTACCGAATCGCTGAAATTATGGCTGTTGCAAAGGACTCAATTTGGAGCTTTGGTCTTTTATTCTCGTATTTGCTTCTCTGTCAAGGCCTTAAATCGATGATGTTGCCTTTGTATTGCTGTTCTGTCCCTAGAAGCCTTTCAACGATTTATGCATTCGAATTCAAGTATCTGGTTGCACTTAAAGGCGACAACAACAACAACAACAAGACCAACAGCTATAGCGACAACAACTTGGTCTATAAAGCGATTGCTAGAAATGGCTCAAAGACTTTGGCTGGAGTTGTGTTGAGTCGAGTTAAGCAACCTTTTGTCGTTTGCTTTGCCTTCTGCTGGTCGCTTTGTCTTAGAGTGGAGTACGAAGAAGAAGACAAAAAAAAAAACACGAGAACCACTAGTTTCCTAGAAAGGACTATCAGCTGCAAAGCAAGCATTTGTTGGTATTATTGCTCGACATTCAAGTACATGTGTTGTTTTATCAAGAAACGTGTCTAAACATTTGTCTTGATATCCTTTGCTCCCCAATGGAGCTTATGGGCGGAGGGGGTGGGGGTCGTAAAATGTGAAAAACTTATTTTTAAGCTTTTTCTTTTGCACTGCTTTTGTGTTAAGGTCTGGGTTTCAAATAAATGTTAAGAATGTATGGCAGCAACTACAAATGGGCTAAAAGACCTTAAATTTTAAATACCATTAAGGGGTAAAAACCAGTCAAATGGTAAATTAAAATGCGAAACAAGTAAAAACTGATTAAGTTCGGCCGCCCCGAACTTTGGATGTCCAGCACCTCGCTCAAAATCGGATGGAAAATGAAATGAACCCTGGCAGCTTTATTGATATGCAATCTGATGTAGAGCAAGGTCGACACGGAGGTTAAGGGTCATCACACCTACCAGAGACGTAGCCAGGATTAATAGGAAGTTTTGGGCTAGTGGGGGGGGGGGGGGGGTGGTGTCTTGGACCCGATATCCTTCTCCTCCTGGCTAAGACTCTGACACTTACTGTTAGAAATTTTAGCGAATCCGGTAATCCGGCCATATAACGATTCAAGACCATGAATCATAACATCAGTCAATATGGGCGCCTTATCCAAATATTGAACGATATGTCGCATATACGCATGTCGAGGAACCTGACGCAAAACTTAAGGCCAAAACAGAATGGGCACGTTGAGCTTTGGTTTCGAGCGACCCGTTGCAAATTTCAGCGAATCGGGTAATCAATGAGCCTTATAACGATACAAGATCATGAATCATAAGATCAGTCTATATGGGCGCCTTATCCAAATATTGAACGATATTCCGAACGCATGCCGAGGAACCTGACGCAAAACTTAAGGCCAAAACAGAATGGGCGCGTTGAACTTTGGTTTTGAGCGACGCGTTGCAAAAATGCAACTCTGCACACAACTACCACCAAAGCACCGCGGAAAACTTAAAAAATTTTCATATTTAACCCTTGTCACCGAGCGTCATTCGGTGTTGCCACACTGGAAGGAGTGTTTTTGGTAGTCAAAGTCAAAAATTGTTCAACTTTTGCGAGTTGCTTTTTATACCCTACACCACCACTGTGGTACAGGGTATTATAAGATTGGACATTTCATTGCTACGCTAAGAAGGAGAAAAGCTAGACCCATTGATAAGTATACCGATCGACTCATAAGAACTTTCTGATTCGATTTAGCCATGTCCGTCTGTCCGTCTGTGAGTCCATGTATTCTTGTAATCAAAGTGCAGGTCGTATTTGTTGGCCAATCATCACGAAATTTTGCACACATCACTTTTATGGCCCAAGGACGAACGCAGTTGATTTCGATAAAAATCGGTTCAGATTTAGATATAGCCCCCATATATATGTATCGCCCGATATGCACTTAAATGGTCATAGTAGCTACAATTTTCACCCGATCTACACAAAATTTGGCACGAATTGTTATGTTACTCATCTTAAAATATCTGCAAAATTTCATAAAAATCGGTTTAGATTTAGGTATAGCTCCCATAAACATGTATCGCCCGATTTGCACTTGAGTGGCCGTAGTAGCTACAATTTTCAACCGATCTGCACAAAATTTGGCATTCTGTTACCCATCTTAATGTATCTGCGAGATTTCATCAAAATCGGTTCAGATTTGGATATAGCCCCCATATATATGTATCGCCCGATTTGCACTTAAATGGCCATAGTAGCTACAATTTTCAACCGATCTGCAGAAAATTTGGCACGGATTGTTTTCTTTCTGAACCTAACATATCTGCAAAATTTCATCGAAATCGGTTCAGATTTAGATATAGCTCCCATATGTATGTATCGCCGGATTTGCACTTAAATGGCCGTAGTAACAACAATTTTCAAACGATCTGTTTGAAAGTCGGTTCAGATTAAGATAAAGCCCTCATATACATGTATATTTATATATTGCCCGAATATTATGTAGGGTAGGTGTAGGGTACTATATAGTCGGCTCCGACCGCATTTTTCAACGCATCGCTGGTCCATGCGCTAATTCTGTTTTGGCCTTTACTGTGCCAAATTTTAACAAAATCTTGATTAATTTATCTTTTATGGATCAAATACCTTAAATCGTGAAATCGGTATATGACAGCTATTTCCAGTCTCGACAATTTAATCGGAACGACATTCAGCTCAGATTTCTAAGAACCTAACAAAATCGGACAATAACTGCGGCTTTTCTTACCCACCGTCACAGGATGGAGGTATACTAATCTAGTCATTCCATTCGTAACAACTCGAATATATCCCCTGTTCCTTAATGGGATTCTCATGGGAGAATCCCCCCGTCCATCCGTCAGGGGAAAATCACGATAGTGGTTAAACGGGTGCCACGACTTCACCTATAGAACGATGAAAATATGAGTTGGGCAGTCGGCTTAGTAGCACATCACCCGGAAAACTTGAAGACATAACTTTTTCAAAAAACGAAGAAGACTAAAAACGTATGCCCCCTATGTTGAAGACCCCGCAAACGTCTTAAGGACCATGATTTTGCGTATCTGCATCTGGAATAGTCCGCATTTCTTTATAGAGAGGAAGCAATAAGCGCACTGGCATATGTATTAGAGAAATAAGGTGCAGGCATTACCGCCTTACAGGAAGTGCGATGGCTCGGCAAGGGCTCCCTGTCTTATAGCTGCCATAAAACGAGACATGAATTCGCCTGTGGATTTTGTGAGGACAAAAGTCGCTGGCATGTTTTTGACCACTGAGCTTACAAACCAAATCTTATGATTTTCAAAGTTAACGACCAATGAACAGCACAACCGTGGTAACATCGCGACGATGAGAACGCCATAGAATACAACAACACTTTCGACAGCTGATCTTTGTGTGTGTAGGGCTGTGTGTGTGGGGCTGTATGTGTGGGGCTGTGTGTGTGGGGCTGTGTGTGTGGGGCTGTGTGTATGGGGCTGTGTGTGTGGGGCTGTGTGTGTGGGGCTGTGTGTGTGGGGCTGTGTGTGTGGGGCTGTGTGTGTGGGGCTGTGTGTGTGGGGCTGTGTGTGTGGGGCTGTGTGTGTGGGGCTGTGTGTGTGCTGCACCAGAGTATAAAAGGGCGAACACATCTAAGGAGTAAGAACTACGCCTTAATATGGATAAGTGCAGGACCATAAATTTCCTGGGCAGGAAGAGAAACCTCTGCCGGGGGGGCTTTGTCCCCAAAATCAGGATTAGCAATGTGACCATACAGAACTCCAGTACCCTGAAGTGCCTAGGCGTCATATATCAGGAAGTTATGTCTTTTATCACACATATCGATGAGGCGAACTAAAAGGAAAGGGTGGCTTACCGAGCGGTCTACGACGAAGGGTAAAACTGGCGAATGATGACCAGATGGTAAGGCCAACGATTGTGTATGCCTTCCCGATATGGTATACTGTGTCCTCACACCTGATGGAGAGATTTAGGGTGCTTGAGATGAAGATATTGGTCCAATATCTCGGATTGAGAGGGAGAAGGACGGAGCAAGGTCAGTGGATTGGGCCCACCTGTCGAAGAATTTACGATTAGTCACAAATGTACCGCATAGGCACCTTCATGGTCCGTTTGGGCATTCGACATCTAGAGAAAGCCACTTCACATTGGAACCCCATTGTACAAAGATGCCTTATGTCCAGCGAGGATTATTTACGGGTGAGGTAGATGGACGGTCATCTTTCTCGTTTGTGCCTTCTGCACCTTAACGACGATGGCTTGGTGTATGACCCGGAGGGGTGCACACTGTTCTACCGCCAGTACGGCGTGGAAGATTTGGTCTAATAATGAATGGCCGTGGTCTGTCTGTAAATAGTATAGATAGCTTGTGGATATTTCCGATAGACACATTCTCATATTCTCCACCATAGGATGGGGGTATACTAATTTCGTCATTCTGTTGTAACACCTCAAAATATGCGTCTAAGACCCCATAAAGTAAATATTCTTGATCGTCATGACATTTTAAGTCGATCTAGCCATGTCCGTCCGTCTGTCCGACCGTCCTTCCGTCTGTCTGTCTAAAAGCACGCTAACTTTCGAAGGAGTACAGCTAGCCGCTGTAAATTTTGCACAAATACTTCCTATTAGTGTAGGTCGGTTGGGATTGTAAATGGGCCATATCGGTCCATGTTTTGATATAGCTGCGATATAAACCGATCTTGGGTCTCGACTTCTTAAGCCTCTAGAGGGCGCAATTCTTATCCGATTGGATTGAAATTTTGCACGGCGTGTTTTATTATGATATCCAACAACTGTGTCAAGTATAGTTCAAATCGGTTCATAAACTGAAATATCTGCCATATAAACCGATGTTGGGTCTTGACTTCTTCAGCCTCTAGAGGGCGCAATTCTTATCCGATTGGAATGAAATTTTGCACGAAGTGTTTTTTTATGATATTCGACAACTGTGGCAAATATGGTTGTAATCGGTCCATAACTTGATATAACTGTCATATAAACCGATCTTGAATCTTGACTTCTTGAGCCACTAGATGGCGCAGTTCTTATCCAATTGCAATGAAAATTTGCACGACGTGTTTTGTTGTAATATTCAACAACGGCGTCAAGTATGGTTGTAATCGGTCCATAACATAACTGCCATATAAACAGATCTTGAATCTTGACTTCTTGAGCCTCTAGAGGGCGTAATTCTTATCTGATTTGAATGAAATTTTGCACGACGTACTTTGTTATGACTCCCAACAACTGTGTCAAGTATGGTTCTAATCGGCCCATAATCTGATATAGCTGCCATATAAACAGATCTTGAATCTTGACTTCTTGAGCCACTAGAGGGCGCAGTTGTTATCCAATTGGAATGAAATTTTGCACGAGATGTTTTGTTGTAATATCCAACAACTGCGTCAAGTATGGTTCCAATCGGTCCATAAATTGATACGGCTGTCACATAAACTCATCTTGGGTCTTGACTTCGTGAGCCTCTAGAGGGCGCAATTCCGATTGAAATAAAATTTTGCAGGACGTGTTTCGCTATGATTTCCAATAACTGTGCTAAGTATGGTCCAAATCGGTCCATAAATTGATACGGCTGTCACATAAACTCATCTTGGGTCTTGACTTCGTGAGCCTCTAGAGGGCGCAATTCTTATCCGATCGCTATGATTTCCAATAACAGTGCTAAGTATGGTCCAAATCGGCCAATAACCTGCTATAGCTGCCATATAAACCGATTTTGAATCTTGACTTCTTGAGCCACTAGAGGGCGCAGTTCTCATCCAATTGGAATGAAATTTTGCACGACGTGTTTTGTTGTAATATTCAACAACTGTGTAAAGTATGGTTCTAATCGGTCCATAACTTTATATAGCTGCCATATAAACCCATCTTGGGTCTTGACTTCTTGAGCCTCTAGAGGGCGCAATTCTTATCCGATTGGAATAAAATTTTGCAGGACGTGTTTCGCTATGACTTTCAACAACTGTACTAAATAAGGTTCAGATCGGTTCTTAACCTGATATAGCTGCCATATAAGTCGATCTGGGATCTTGACCTATTGAGCCTCTAGAGTTCGTAATTGTTATCTGATTTGTCGGAAATTTGGTACACCGGATCCTCTCATGACCATCAAAATACGTGTTTAATATGGTCTGAATCGGTCTATAGCCTAATACAGCTCCCATATATATCGATCTCTATATTTTACTTCTTGAGTCCATGAAGGGCGCATTTTTTTTTTGATTTCACCGACATTTTACGCAGGTCTCCAAATATAATTTAATTAAATGTGGTCCGAACCGGACCATATCTTGATATCGCTCTGATAGCAGAGCAAATCGTTTCTTTTATCCTTTTTTTGCCTCAGAAGAGATGCCGGGAAAAGAACTCCACAAATGCGATCCGTGGTTGAGGGTATATAAGATTCGGCCCGGCCGAACTTAGCACGCTTTTTTTGTATACATTTTTGGTAGAATCCATAGTGGTGGATTCCCAAGATTCGGCCAGGCCAAACACTGTAGCTTGATTACAACAGGCAGACTGACGAACATGACTAAATCACCTTAGAATTTTGAGACCATCAAGAACACATGGCATTGATCTTCTGATTTTCGGCCTTGAACCTATGTAAGACCCATGTATTACCCGATTTCACTGAAATTTGGAAGAGTAAATAGTGGCGAGTTTGGTTCAGAAGAGATCATGCTTTGATAAAGCCACTGTAGGTCCCGAAATGAAGCATATTTTACCCGATTGTGACGAAATGGTTTTTATATAAATACTTGAGGTGGTTAATATTACTTTTTATCCTCTTAATCTGTTTAGCTAAATAATTTAATGCGCTTCCAATGATTGCAGCAAAAAGTTTTTAAATCCTTAATAAGGTGCTAATGGCTTGCCAAAACTTGTTGTGGTCTATCCTGGCAACACAGAGTAGTTTTTGTATTTTGCAAAATCCTTTGAGATCAGTTCATGTGATTACACATTCACCTACTTCTTTTTCCCTGAAGTTCGCAAATTTTTTTTTTGTCGGAAAAGAAATTTTATTACAGGCTCCTTTGAAAGGATTGCTATAGCACCTTCAGTAGTACTGGTGGAAGTGCCAACAAAAAAACTTAGTATGCCATTCAGGAAACCTAACAGCAAAAAAAAAAAAAAATTAAAATCACTGAAATCTTGCAAACAGGTGCTATACAAAATATTCGCATAAAAATGTATACACGCACCAGTTTGTAAGGATTCAAAGGAGACAATTGGAAAATGTAATCTTGTCCACCGTTTGTTTTTTTTTTTCAAAGCGAGATAGTATTAAATTTCTACAAAAACATTGTGAGTACCTTTCTAAAGAGGAAAGAATGAAAAAACCATAGAGCAACTCCTGTAGCTTAGCTGCTGGGTACTGCAGTTTAGCTGCTGGCTCCTGCTGCAGTTTACTTGCGTGTCCGCATTGCAAAACAAACGCCGCGAAGAAGGAAAACCAGGAATATTAGCACCTTTGTGCACAGGCAATGCCATGACAACACTTCCAGGAAGTAGAGACAACAAAATAATGAAGGTAATTGCAAAGGAGGACCAAAAAGAAATTTAGAGAATACTTTTAGATAGAAAGCTTTTTTAACCATCTTCATAGAATGAGGGAATAATCCATTTTGTCATGGGGACCCTTACTACATATACATCGTATAAAAAACATATGTCCTGTTTTAATGGTGATGATTTTTCGGCATGTCCTTCAAAAAGGGTTTATAATAAACTTTGGTATACTGTCCACCGTAGGACGGGGGACATATACTAATCCAGAAACTCCGCTAGTAGGTTATCTTAGATTTGGTAGAATGGGCTGCTCATTATGGGTGTCTTTACTAGGGCAATGACAAAGGATATGCTCCAACGTCTCATCATCTTCCCCGCATGCCCTACACATGCTCTCACCTGCCGCACAGATTTTACATAAGTGAGCTCGTAGTCCCATGTGTCCCGTTATGATACTAATGGCTATACTGACCTCCTTCTTGCTTCCTTTCAGTAATAGCCTAGTCTTCTCACAATCCGGATTCCCCCCATAGGATTTTCGCCATCCTACCGACCCTTTCGCTGTTCCACAATGTTGCAATGCGCATTCGTCGACCACTCCCTTAACTCGGTCTGCATCGACCCGAAAGGCTTCGGGTTAACCAATTTTATAAACGTCAGTCCTCTGGCCTTCACCGCTAAATCGTCTGATCTTTCATTTCCCCTTACTCCGTTATGACCCGGCATCCAAACGACGCGGATTTTGCCATCCTCAGGAAAGGCGTTAATCTCCTTCTTACACTGCAAGACTATTCGTGACCTTACCGTCCTGGTTGTTATTGCCCTTATGGCAAATTTTCTGTCCGTAAAGATGTTCACACTCGACGTCCTCGCGTTAGCACCACACCACTTCATGCATTCCGTGATCGCCCAGATCTCCGCCTGCAGGACCGCATTATGGTCAAAAATGGCAAATTTTGCCTATGAACATTCCACTAAGGAACAGGGGCAAACTTCTCACCTATCTATGAGTGCAGTCCGATTCAAGTTTAAGCTCAATGATAAGGGACCTCCTTTTTATAGCCGAGTCCGAACGGCGTGCGGCCGTGCGACACCTCTTTGGAGAGAAGTTTTACATGGCGTATTACCTAACAAATGTTAGGAGGGTAAAGCCACCGCTAAAAATTTGTTCTGATGGTCCCGCCAAGATTCGAACCCAGTCATTCTGTGTCATAGGCGGACATGCTAACCTCCGCGCTAAGGTGGTCAGGCAGTCTAAAACAGATCTTAGTTCCTAGTTTCTCAATGTAAACCTCAGGCCCACTCTGTCCTCTAGCTTTAATCCATCCGTGTAACATGATCTTCCAGATGGCAATACTGGGGTTCCGTCAATCAAAGACTGTGCCGATGGCAGCAGTACCTTGCACTCTACTTCAAGGTTCATCTCAGGTCATCTCATCCGATCGGAAAGCTCTTCCCTTCCTTCCAGGTTTTCTATCGTCGACTCGATTATACCGCGATGATATAAGCTGCTCCCATCCTCAATCCATTCTCCCATCGCCTTAAGTCTCATAGCCGCAGTGGCTGCCTCACACTTAATTTGTATGTCAAGAGGTCGGATATCTAGAATAGTCTCCAGTGACCTAGTGGGCGTGGTCCTCATCGCTCCGCCTATGCCAAGACTACACGTTCTCTGTACAAGTTGTGTGGTCCTTATGATGCAATTTTTTTCCATAGCAGTCCACCAATCTACTGAGGCATAAGTAAGTCTTGGTCTAATCACGCTCCTGTAGAGCCAGTGGACTATCCTCGAATTCAGGGCCCATTTCGAGCCCACGGCCCGTCTACATACTGCCCAACTTCTGTGAGCCTTCTCAGTACACTCCTGAATGTGACACTTCCAATTCAGTTTCCTGTCTAAGATCATACCTAAGTATTTCACCATGTCAGATATCGAAATCGTCTTATTGAGGAAACGTGGTGCGTTAAATTGGTCCACCTTCGTCTTCCTCGTGAACAGGCATATTTCAGTCTTCTCTGGGTTAACATTGAGACCTCTGGGTCTAGCCCAGTCATTTGCCATATGCAAGACCATTTCGGCCATTCTGCATAGTTTGTTTGGACTCTTACCCCTTAGAAGTATTATAACATTCTAAGGGGTAGAATGTTATAATACTTCTTCAGTCAGCATCCGTAATAGGTTATCTATGGTGGTCACCCATAGGAGTGGCGATAAAATGCCCCCCTGTGCTGGGATCTCCTGTGCCACTTTCTCCCTCATATTTATGTCATGCGAAACACAATTTATCCACCAGTTCCTTAGGATATGGTTTATCCAGTCTTTAAGGACCCGATCCACCCGGTACTGTTCTAAGAATAGGATCAGTGTGTCGGTCCCCACATTGTAAAAGCCCCCTCGATGTCAATGCATACCGCCAGCGTGTCCAGAGCTTACACAAGAATAAAAGAAACAGGAAGAATGGAGAACCAGAGCGGGTATGGAACACCTTTCCCAACGCAAGCACATATGTGCCTTCGCAGGAGCTTATCGCACCCTTCGTCAGAATCACCCCGCCCCGTACACAAATTTCAAGAGATCTCCCAGAATTACGTTCGCAAGATCATCCAGATCGCAGAAAAATCGCCTCTCCAGAAAGCAGAGCCTGCGTCCCTGCTTATCCAGACATGAACAGAGCAAATGCTCAATAGTCTCTCCTCATCAGAAAAAATCGTGCAGAAGTCATCGTGCGATATTCTCATGAGCGCCGCCATGCGGCACATGGCACAGTGTCCGGTTATGCCCCTTGTTAATGTGCTGAGCGAACTCAGGCTGGAGCTTATCGCACTCTTCGTTGGACTCATTCCGTCCAATCCACAAATTTCAAGATACCTCCCCGAGGTACGTTCGCAAAATCACCCAGATCGCAGTAAAACCGCCTCCCCAGAAAGAAGAGCCTGTATCTCTGCAGACCCGGTCATGAAAATAGGCAATGCTCAAGAGTCCTTCCTCATCAGAAAAACTCCTGCAGAAGTCATTGTGCGGTATTCTCATGAGCGCCGCCATGTGACATATGGCACTGTGTCCAGTTATGACCCCTGTCAATGTGCTGAGCAACCTCAGGCTGTAGCTTATCGCACTCTCCGTTGGACTCATCCCTTCCAGTCCACAAATTTCAAGGGACCTCCCAGAGGTGCGTTCGCAAGATCACCCAGATCGCAGTAAAACCGCCTCCCCAGAAAGCAAAGCCTGCGTCCCTGCAGACCCGGGCATGAACAGAGCAAATGCCCAATAGTCTCTTCCTCATCAAGACAACTTCTACAGAAGTTTTGTGCCGTATTGCCATGAGCAGCGCCACCATGGGGCATATGGCACAGTGTACGGTTATGACCTCTGTCAATGTGCTCAGCGACCTTTACCGTACGCCAGTAACTCGTTCGTCCTCATCCGGTCGATGACAGGCCATCTCATCTACAATGTTCACTAGCTTTACAAATGACACATAGGCAATACCGGTGACTGTGTTCGTCCCCCTCCAGGCGCATTCGTCCGCCCCTTCATTCCCTGGAACTCCTTCATATCCAGAAATCCATATCATCTTCACATCATAGACTGGGTGTCTATCCAGAATCCCAAACAACCGCCAGACAGCTCGTCTTCACCGTCGTCGGCCTTGAGCACCAGCATATTGTTCACATAAATTCTGAGCTATGAGGACGGTAGATCCCATACCCGAATTTCTCCTGCAGCTACTGTAATGGTACAGACCTCTGACTGAAAGACCATACACTTGAGTCTATCCAGGGACTCCACACACCTCGTCTTCAATATCGTAGACCTTAAGCGCCGCCATACTGTTCACATAAATGCTTAATTTTTAGAACAGTGGATCCATTAACAGAATTTCTCCTGAAGCTACTGTAATGATTGAAAGACCGGTAGTCTCAGAGATATATCGAAGTTCAGTGTGTCGGTGTGGACGCCAAATCCAACTCATTTTGTAACACCTCAAAATATGGATCTGCAACCCCATAAAGTATACCTGTTCTCGATCGTCTCGACATTCTAAGTCGTCTGCCGAAATGAGGATAGCGGTCGAACGAATTGAGGCATACGCTTAAAATTTTGCACAGAAACTTCTTCTATCTGCAGATCATTGGGGATTAGAAATAGGCCAAATAGGTCGGGTTTTGGATACAGCTCCCATAGAAAATGGTCGTGTGATTTGACTGTTTGAGCCCACAACAAGTAAGAGCGTTCTAAGTTCGGCCGGGCCAAATCTTATATACCCTCTACCATGGATCGCATTCGTCGAGTTCTTTGCGCGGTATCTCTTTTTAGGCAAACAAGAACAATGGATTGGAGCCTTATTAAGTTATAGTCCGATTCGGACTATAAATAAATTCAATGTTGAAGACCATAGTAGAAGTCATTGGATTATATTTCATTCTCTTCGAATAAGAAATGCGCCTTGTAGGGGCTCAAGAGGCATAATCGAAAGGTCGGTTTATGTGGGAGCTGTATCAGGCTATATATCGATTTAGACCACATTAATTAATTATATTGAAGGTTATGGGAGAAGTCGTTGTACAAAATTTACAACAAATCGGTAAAATTTGCGCCCTCTAGAGGCTTAAGAAGTCGAAATCCCAGATCGGATTATATGGCAGCCATATCAGGTTATGTACCGATTTGAACCATACTAATCGCTAAGTTTTTGGAAGTTATAACCAAACACTACATGCACATTCTCAGTCAAATCGGATGAGAATTGCGCCCTCTAGTGGCTCCAGAAGTCAAGATCCGAGATCGCTTTACATGACAGCTATATCAGGTTAAGAACCGATTTAAACTGTACTTAGCACAGTTGTTGAAAGTCATAACAAAACACCTAATGCCAAGTTTCAGCCAAATCGGAAAAGAATTGCGCCCTCTAGTGGCTCAAAAAGTCAAGATCCAAGATCGGTTAATATGGCAACTATATGAGGTTATTGACCGATTTGAACCATACTTGGCACAGTTGTTGGAAGTCATAGCGAAGCACGTCGTGCTAAAATTTATTCAAATCGGATAAGAATTGCGCACTCTAGAGGTTCAAGAAGTCAAGACCCAAGATCGGTTTATATGGCAGCTATATCAGGCTATGGACCGATTTGAACCTTACTTGGTACAGTTGTTGGATATCATATCAAAACAAGTCGTGCAAAATTTCATTCCAATCGGATAAAAATTGCGCACCCTAGAGGCTCAAGAAATCAAGACCCAAGATCGGTTTATATGGCAGCTATATCAAACATGGACCGATATGGCCCATTTACAATGCCAACCGACCTACACTAAATAAGAAGTATTTGTGCAAAATTTCAAGCGGCTAGCTTTACTCCTTCGGAAATTAGCGTGCTTTCGACAGACAGACGGACGGACAGACGGACGGACATGGCTAGATCGACATAAAATGTCACGACGATCAAGAATATATATACTTTATGGGGTCTAGTATACCCCCCATCCTATGGTGGAGGGTATAAAAATAGTGCTACCACTTGGTAGAGAAGTTTAAACATGGCAGGATACCTTAGAAATGAAGCCAACATTAGTAAGGGGTTAACCACAGCTGAAAATTTTTCTGATGTTCGCGCCAGGATTTGAATCCAGACGCTCGGCGTCATAGGCGGACATGCAAACCTCTGTGCCACGGTGACGCAGAGATTGTTTTAAAAACCCTCCGCTCAAGTCCATCAAAATCGGTTGGCAGATATAGCTCCCAATTTTTAGTTTTAGGTTAGGTATAGGCCATAATTTAGTCGACATCGCCCGACATTGGCCTTTTCTTACATATCTTAAATTATTTTGATGCACTCATCCCCATTATCATTACTTTAAGGTTTATGGACTTAAACTTTCTCTCTCTCTCTTTTACTCTGTCTCTCGCTAATCGTTAAACATCTATTGCCCTATGATATCATTGACTATCCTCTGTGAAACTTTTTCCATATCTCTGGAAAATTTTCTTTGCCATAAAGTTTTGTAAAAGCTTTAAGTGAAATTCTTTTTCTTTCTTTCCATTTTTCTTAGCAAAAATATGCAATTATGACTTTGGCACTTACATCATCAACGCCCCGCTATCAACGCCCACATTGTGGTGCCTCCTCTTGAAAATTGGAAATTTTTTCCAATGAAAAGCAATCATTGTGGGTTTGCTTTCTTCAATTTTTTTTTACTGCAATACGCGCCCTTTTCAGTGCGTATTGCTGCAAAAGTTTCGTTTTATGACTGCATTTTTATGGCATTCTGCTTGAACTTGCACTTGGATTTTAGTGCCGTTAAATAACTTGGAGGATTTCAATGACACACTCGCGGCGAATGCAATAAAAAGAAAACTTTATTCCATAATTTCATTTTAGCCGCGAGCCTTTTTTCATTTCCCCCGTATTTTTTGCGGTGGAAATGTTGCCAAACAATTTTATTATGAAGTGGTGGTGTTTGTTGTTGTTATTGTTGTTGTTTTGCGATGAAACCGTTGCGGTGCGGTTCAGTTGTGTTGTTTACATATGGTCACAAATATTTTTACTGTGCTACAAATAGAGAGATAGCGAGAGAGACAGAGAGAGAGGGGGAGTCACACACACACCCATACCACCATCACCACTATACCCAGTTGCCCTCACGCAATTTATTTGAGTTGTGGACTGTGGCCGTAATTCGAAAGCGGTTATAGCACAGGTAGAGAGATATAAAATAAATTATTTCTCAATTTGCATATTGTTTTAAAGAAGACAATATGGAAATTTTTCAATTTAAAAGAATTTTGCAAAGTTCTAAAAATGTTAAAGGCAATACCACACTACAGGGAAAATTCTTGTATTTTACAAGCTTTTTAAGAAGTTATAAAAACCAGAAAAAAAGAGTTTAATGTCATATATTTTTGTCACAACCCTATGTAAACCTTCAAAAATCAGCATGTAAAAGAATTTTATGAAATTTTTTCTATTACAAAGTATGTAAGGGAACAAAACAAAAAGCTTTAAATGTTGGTATACATATGAGGTAGCAGAGACAATGATGATGCACAGGATAGTGTTCAAACAAATCCTATACATAAAATTTAACTTGTGTTTGTTTTTTTGTCGGTTTGTTTGTTTGTTCCGTATAGACGCAAAAACGGCTGAACCGATTACCTTGAAATTTTCACAGATTGTGTTTGTTGGTCTGGAAGGAAACATAGGCTGAGGGGAGCGGACCCTCCCCCCTACCCTAAAAGTACTACCTAAAAATAGAAGTGGACCGATCGGGACAATATGGGACTCAAATGAAAGGTAGTCAAGAGTAGAGTATGAATTTCATAATAAAAATTGGATCCAAGTAATGGGGGCCGCCCCGACCCCAAAACCACTTAAAATAAGTTTTCTCTTGTGATAAGTGTGCCATATCTATTCACATCTGCATCTTCTATAATCTTCTCCAGTAGGACATTAGAGAGATCACACGATGGGCTGTCTCCTTGTCTAAAACCTCGTTTGGTGTTAAATGGTTCGGAGAGATTCTTTCGTATTCTTAATGAGGAATGCGTATCAGCAAGTGTCATCCTGCAGAGTTTTACTCATTTTGCAGGGATACCAAACTCAGGCAAGGCTTGAAATACCTTTGAACGTTAAGGAGTATCGAAAACGGCTTTGTAGTCAACAAAGAGATGGTAGGTGTTGATTTGTCCCTCTCGGGTCTTTTCCAGGATTTGGCGCAGTGTCTGGTCTAGGGTGGATTTACCAGGTCTAAGACCGCATTGATAGGACCCAATTATGTCATGGGCTTTAGTTTTTAATCTTTCACACAGTACGCTCGAGAGTATCTTGTATGCGATGGAGAGGAGACTTATTCGTCTATAGTTGGCACATTCCGTCTTGTCTCCTTCCTTGTGTATGGGACATAGTATGCTGGGGTTCCCATCATGGGGCTTGCGTTCTTCTCGCCAGATTACGCTGATAAGCTGATGCATACGCCTTATCAGCGTGTCGCCCCCGGTCTTAAATAGTTCAACGAACCCGTCGGCTCCTGCTGCCTTGTTGTTCTTTAGTCGGGTCTCTGCTACTTGGACCTCATTCTAACTAGGAGGTCAACTAGGAGGTAGGCCGCCAACGTCGGACACTAGCAGTTGGGTAAAATGTTTTTTTCCATATCCTCAGCATGTTATCTGTGCCAGTTAACAGATTTCCTTCTTTGTCTCTGCAGAAGGATATGCCTGCACCAAAGCCATCGGTTTGATGTTTCCGGACTTCATTCTGACTCCTGTACATCTCATTTTGCTCACACACACATCTTTCCATTTCCCTTTTCTTTCTGAGGAATAGACGTTTCTCCTCTCTCCTTTTCTCACGATACCTCTCCTTCGTTGCTACTGATTGCAGTGTTACTCTATATGCCCCATTCTTAGCTTCAGTGGCATCTCGACACTCTTGGTCGTACCATGGGTTTCTCGGAGAATGCTTCCGGTACCCTAATACGGATTTCGTGTGCCAATGTGCTAAGGCGCGAAAAATTTATTTACGAACAGCGCCTCCGTATTAAGGTTCCTACACGAGGAAGTAAGAACTTTTGGTTGTTCGTGAAAAAGGTATTGGGTTGCCCAAAAAGTAATTGTGGATTTTTAAAAGGAAGTAAATGCATTTGAACTTTAATCAAATATACTTTTTTACACTTTTTTTCTAAAGCAAGCTAAAAGTAACAGCTGATAACTGACAGAAGAAAGAATGCAATGACAGAGTCACAAGCTGTGAAAAAATTTGTCAACGCCGACTATATAAAAAACCCGCAATTACTTTTTGGGCAATCCAATAGTTCTTCATCTATGCCAATTCTTGTTAAGAATAATCAAACGTTCACTGACCCGGTTGATAAGACTAACCTGTTGGCTGATATATTTGCAGGGAACTCTTCCCTGCGGGATAGCAATCAACCACTCCCCTCAATTCAAAATGTATCTGGCGTCATGCCCCAGATATTTTTTCGAACTCGTGGAGTTATAAGGGTTCTTGAGAATCTAGACGTAGATAAATTCCCGGGACCGGATGGCATATCAACAATTGTCTGTCGCAGGTGTTCTTCGACGCTACCATGCGGGAGTCTTTCCGGCGCGTTGGATGGTTGTGAACGTTCAGCCAATACCCATGTAGGGTGAGGCAAACAACCCTGCAAATTATCGGCTAATTGCGATATGTTCCGCTCTCTCCAAGGTCATGGAGAGAGAGCATGGTTAATCATCATCTTGTGAGATATTTAGAGTCTAATGGCCTTCTTAGCGACCAACAGTATGGGTTCCGCAGAAATCGCACTGGAGTCGCTCAATCCACAAGTTTGGTGAGAGTAGGGTTGTGGCTCTGGATATCTTTAAGGCATTTCGGTGTCGGCAATGTTGCATTCGGTGTCGATAATGGCTTCGATCGATTTATTTCGTGAGATCGCGCTATTTGTGTCATTATAGATGGGTTTTCATCCAATGAGCATAAATTGGGCGCAGGTGTACCCCAGGGCTCTATTCTTTCTCCTTCTCTTTTTCTTATTTTCCTCAACGATCTGTTGAGTCAGACATCGAATCCTATCGACTCATTTGCGGATGGCAGTAATCTCTGTCATTCGTACTCATTTGACCACAGGCCGAATCTTCGAAAGATTGAGGACAAGAGGCGGGTTATGGATGATACACTCTACCAGGATTTGCTGTCCAATACTGAGTGCGTTCAATGAATCGAATAGATTTTATTGCACTGTTTGTTGTCACACAAACGATTCGCTGACCCATTACGATCATCTTTGTCTATCAAAAGTGTAGATGATGAGCAATCAGAAGCTCCTGATGTTCTGGGCATGAAAATACAAAGTGATGTCCTTTGGGTTAAACATGTATTTGAAGTGTCGAAAGAAGCATTCAAGTGTTTAGACTTCCTTTAACGGTGTAAGAATTACTTCACTCTTTTTGATCTTCTTAACGCCTATGCCACTTTCATAAGGCCCAAAATGGAATATAACTCACATGTATGGGTTGGAGCTTCAAAATCATACCTCGAGCTACTGGACCTTGTACAGAGGAGAGCAATGGCGTTGACGCCCTTTGAACATCGTTGCAATGTGGGTTGTTTGGCGCTGTTCCATCGGTACTTTTGATATTCGTCTTCTTATACCTGATGTAAGGATGTTTGTCAGGGCTACTAGACATTCCAGGAACTCACACCCGTTTGTAACTGATTGGACAGCGGACCGCACAATGCATTATAGAGAGAATTCTTATTTCGCCCGAACCGTTCGTATGTGGAATCGAATTCCGCCTAATGTTTTTCCCACCTACAACGACATCTAGAGATTTAAAACAAATGTCAATAACCTCTACATCCTGTTCTCTCCCCACTTGATCTTTCCATAGGGCTCTTGGTTTGCATGTACCACCGTGATCGCCGTGTGTATAACATCATCAAATTTAAAACATATTGAAATCTGTTACCAATTTCCCATACAAAAATTTTTCATTAGCACATGACAATTATTTATCATTTTGGCTATGCCATGATCGGCCTACATTTACCATGGAGTTTGGCCATAAATGTTTCATACAATATTGCAACGCCTTTATAAAAGCGTTAAAATCCTCCATTATAGCATTTCCACCATTTTTAATTTGGCTTTATATGAATTTGTTACATTTAATAAATATCGCCCGGATGGTATTCAATGTGAAGTGCCCATTACAATCAATGCCAACATGGAAATGCTAACCATTGCTGGCGCAGTTGCATTCACAGTCTATACATTTTTGTTCTCTTTTTTTTTTTTGTTTGTTGTTTTCACTCTATCGACCACTTGAAGTGGCAAATATTTATGTAGATTCAAATGTTCAATGAATCGTTTAATGTTCATTATATTGATGTAATATCCGCAGGATTCATTTGGGCTTTTGGGCACAATATGCAGCTTTATGCATTGATAGTTTTGATTAAGCACTGAGAGAAATTGCAGTTAACTACCGCTGTTGGCAAGTGATCAGCCCACGAGTTATGAGGACGGTCCATCAGTGGTTGATCAACTTTTCTGCAGGTGTAGATACCTTGGCACATGCAGTTTATGGTTAAACGACAAATAGAAAAGTTTGCCTTAAGAAAAAAAGAAGTAAAATCGTCCTAAGTTCGGCCATATACCATCAACCGTCAAGTTGTTTGTCCGGAATCTCTTTATAGGTAAACAAAGGATAATGGATACGAATTGATATGCTATTGAAGCTATATCGGAATATGTTAGAAGCCATAGTAGAAGTCATTGTGCAAAATTTCAGCCAAATCGGATAAGAATTACACCCTTTACAGTCTCAAGAAGTATAATTAGGAGACCGGTTTATATGGGAGCTCTATCAGGTTATGATCCGATTCAGACAATATTCGGCACGTATGTTTGAGGTCGTACAAAAAGTCACTGTGCAACATTTCAGTCAAATCGGATATGAATTATGAACCGATTCAGACCATATTCGGCTACTATATAGAGGGTTATAGAAAAAGTCACTATGCAAAATTTCAGGACCTTCCTTTTGTTGTAAAACCAAAACCACTTTAATTGCAAAAGTGCTTCGACAGCCTAATCGTTTGCGGCTATCGATACCAGACCAATAATTATTCTCTTGTGTCTCTCCTGCTAGAGAGAAAGGATGAGTATTTGAGTGTATGGACCAGTGGTTTGCAAAACTACTCACTCTATTGTACATTACTTTGCTCGTACATAAGAAAATAATCTCAAGCTGACCAAGAGGCTTGCAAATAAATGCATTTGTATGCTCGTCACTGGTATAGACACATTCTCACATACAACATTTTTATACCCACCACCAAAGGATGGGGGTATATTCATTTTATCATTCCGTTCGCAACACATCGAAATATCCATTTCCGACCCTATAAAGTATTGGGTTGCCCAAAAAGTAATTGCGGATTTTTCATATAGTCGGCGTTGACAAATTTTTTCAACTTCTTGTGACTCTGTAATTGCATTCTTTCTTCTTACAGTTATCAGCTGTTATTTTTAGCTTGCTTAAGAAAATAGTGTAAAAAAAGTATATTTGAATAAAGTTCATTCTAAGTTTTATTAAAAATGCATTTACTTTCTTTTAAAAAATCCGCAATTACTTTTTGGGCAACCCAATATATATATTCTTGATCAGCGTAAAAATCTAAGACGATCTAGACATGTCCGTCCGTCCGTCTGTTGAAATCACGCTACAGTCTTTAAAAATAGAGATATTGAGCTGATTAAAGTTTGCACAGATTCTTTATTTGTCCATAAGCATGTTAAGTTCGAAGATGGGCTATATCGGACTATATCTTGATATAGCCCCCATATAGACCGATCGGCCGATTTAGGGTCTTAGGCCCATAAAAGCCACATGTATTAACCGATTTTGCTAAAATTTTTGGACAATGAGTTGCGATAGGCTCCGCGACATAATTCATCAATTTGTCCCAGATCGTTTCAGATTTGGATATAGCTGCCATATAGACCGATCCCCGATTTAGGGTCTTAGGCCCATAGAAGCCACATTTATTATCCGATTTTGCTGAAATTTGGGACAGTGAGTTGTGTTAGGCCCTTCGAAATCCTTCGGTTTTCGGTTTTGATCTCTCGGTTTTAGGTTTTGAAGCCATAAAAGGCGCATTTATTGTCCGATATCGCAGAAATTTGAGACAATGAGTTGTCTTAGACCCTTCGACGTCTGTCTTCAATGTGGTCTTGATCGGTTCAGATTTGGATATAGCTGCCATATAGACCGATATCTCGATTTAAAGTCTTGGCCCCATAAAAGGCGCATTTTGTAATCCGATTTCACTGAAACTTGACACAGTGACTTATGTTAGGCTTTTCGACATGCGTGTCATGGTTCAGATCGGTTTATTTTGAGATATAGCTACCTAAAAGACCAATATTTGTTTATACACAATGACTTGTAGTAACAAGTATTTGATCCAAATCGAAACATATTTCGATACAGCTGCTATGAGGCATAAGGTGTGAATTCTTCACCGGATTTGGACGAAAGGTAAAATGCAAATGCAAATTTTGCCCATTAACATTCCACTAAAGAACATGGGCAAACTTCTCACATATCAATGAGTGCAGTCCGATTTCAGTTTTAAGCTCAATGATAAGGGCCCTCCTTTTTATAGCCGAGTCCGAACGGCGTGCCGCAGTGCGACACCTCTATGGAGAAAAGTTTTACATGGCATAGTACCTCACAAAAGTTGCCAGCATTAGGAGGGGAAAACCACCGCTGAAAATTTATTCTGATGGTCTCGCCAGGATTCGAACCCAGGCGTTCAGCGTCATAGGCGGACATGCTAATCTCTGCGCTACGTGGCCTCCGAAAGGTGGTGGGTATCCAAAGTTCGGCACGGCCAAATTTAACGCCTTTTTACTTGTTTTGAGTATCTTATTATCCTAAACGTTCTGTTTATCATTTGCCTAATTGGAGTAACAATTAACATTTTTTCTCTATGTATGCGAGTAATATATTAAAAAAAAAGATTTCAATAACCAATTTATTTAATAGGTATTTTTTTTAAACCCCCCCCCCCCCAAAATTTATATCGAGGGTCTGCCTATTCACAGCAGACTATGGTTTTTCAAGAGACGGCCATAAGTGCGTGGAGGCGCATAAACAAATGCCATTATTCGCACATATTGTGAAACTAGCCACAGTTTATAAAATTTTACTAGACTGCAAATAGACCCGTAGAGCAAATAACATGCCAATAAACAAACAATTTCCTCTTGTGACCCCCACTCTGGATCAATCAACAATATCCCCCACTCACTGCCGCTCGTATGGGCTCGTATGTTACCAAGTACTTGTGAATTGCACTAAGCTTTTCGCATTTTCATGGGTTCATGCATGCATCTGCATGCTATGGCCAAATGGACATCGAATGTGCCATGGTGGGTATTTGTATACTCTCTCTCACAGACCCACACACATATAGGCATATATTGGTCCATATGTGTGTGTGTTGCTTTTTTGCTGGGCATAAAAGTGCATTGCATTCATGCATGCTTGCTTGCCTATGTGTGCCTATATAAAAGCCTATGCTTATGTCCATATTCCAGCCCTTGTGTCTTTCTGCTCTCCCCTGGCCCTATAGCCAACTCCGTGCAATATGATTGACTAACAGGCTTAGGTCGCTTCAACTGCCTGCCTTTTTGTGCGGCAAGTGCAGCATCACTTGGAAATAGGCCAAAAATAATTGCAGTTATCAACGTTACAATTCAATTCTGGCAAAACAATTGAATTTCCATTAAGACAGTGGAAAGGCTCTGATATTTCGCCCCATACAAAAAACAAAAATCTCCATATAATCCTCTTATAAGGGGAAGAGTATTAGCAGTGTGGCATCAAAAGATGTAGGGAATAAGGACTATGGATGAGATACTGAAATAATAAATTTAAAGTGGAATATATTTAAGAGAAATGGAAGAATTTTGTCTAGGTATATGGTGTCTGTCAACATTCATTTGCAGTTTCACCTCATCCCACAGCTATGCTAATATCTTCGATAACATTTTTATACCCTCCACCATAGGATGGGGGTATCCTAATTTCGTCATTCTGTTTGTAACACCTCGAAATATGCGTCTGAGACCCCTTAAATTATATATATTGTTGATCGTCATGTCACTCTAAGTCGATATACCCATGTCCGATTGGAATGAAATTTTGCACAACGTGTTTTGTTATGATATCTAACAAATGTGCCAAGTATGGTAGAAATCGGTTCATAACCTCATATAGCTGCCATGTAAACCGATCTTGGGTCTTGACTTCTTGAGCCTCTAGAGGGCGCAATTTTTATCCGATTGGAAGTAAATTTTGCATGATATGTTTTGCTGTGACTTCCAACAACTGTGCTAAATTAGGATCAAATCGGTCAATAACCTGATATAGCTGCCATATAACCGATCATGGGTCTTGACTTCTTGAACCTCTAGAGGGCGCAATTCTTACCCGATTGGAATGAAATTTTGCACAACGTGTTTTGTTATGTTATCCTACATCTGCGTCACGTACGGGTTTAGATCGGTCCATAGCCTTATATAGCTGCCATATAAACCGATCTTGGGTCTTGACTTCTTGAGCCTCTAGAGGGCGCAATTCTTATCCGATTAGAATGAAACTTTGCACGACGTGTTTTGTTATGATATCCAACATCTGTGTCAAGTACGGGTTTAAATCGGTCCATAGCCTGATATAGCTGCCATATGAACCGATCTTGGTTCTTGATTTCTTGAGCCTCTAGAGGGCGCAATTCTTATCCGATTAGAATGAAACTTTGCACGACGTGTTTTGTTATGATATCCAACATCTACAGGGTGGCTGATGAAAGCCGCTACCAAAAAAAAATGTAATAACTTTTTTTCTATTTAATAATAATAATTTAATAATTAATTTAATTAATTAATTAATTAATTTAATTAATAATAATTTAATAATTAATTTAATAATTTAATTTAACATGAATAAAAGAAAAATGTATTCCATACACCGAAAAAAAAATGTAGCAATATTCATCATTGTAGCAATATTCATCAGCCACCCTGTATGTCAAGTATGGCCATATAAACCGATCTTATGTCTTGACTTCTTGAGCCTCTAGAGGGCGCAATTCTTAACCGATTTGACTGAAATTTTGCACGTGGTGTTTTGGTATCACTTGCAGCAACTGTGCTAAGTACGGTTTAAATTGGTCCATAACCTGATATTGCTGCCATATAAACCGATCTTGGGTTTCGACGTCTTGAGTCTCTAGAGGACGCAATTCTTATCCGATTGGAATGAAGGTTTGCACGACGCGGTTTTTTATGATATCCAACAACTGTGACAAATATGGTTAAAATCGGTCGATAACCTGATATAGCTGCCATATAAACCGATCTTGGGTCTTGACTTCTTGAGGCTCTAGAGGGCGCAATTCTTACCCGAATGGAATGAAATTTTGCACGTGGTATTTTTGTATCACTTCCAAGAACTGTGCTAAGTATGGTTCAAATCGGTTCATAACCTTATATAGCTACCATATAAGCCGACCTGGGATCATGACTTCTTGAGCCTCTAGAGATCGCAATTATTATCCGATTTGCCTGATATTTTGTACGATGGAGCTTCTCATGACCATCAACATACGTGTTTATTACGGTCTGAATCGGTCTATAGCCTGATACAGCTCCCATATAAATTCATCTCTCTATTTTACTTCATGAGCCCCCAAAGGGCCCAATTCTTATTCGAATTGGCTGACATTTTACACAGGTCTCCAACATATAATTTAATTGTGGTCCGAACCGGACCATATCGTGATATTGCTTAATAACAAAGCAAATCTTTTATTTTACTTTTTTTTTTGCCTAAGAAGAGATACCGGGAAAAGAACTAGGCAGATGCGATCCATGGTGGAGGGTATATAAGATTCGGCCCGGCCGAACTGCATGCTTTTACTTCTTTTTATTTCGATTTGTAACCCACCACCCCGCTGTGCCAGTTAATTTTATGGCTTTGTATCAAAAGATTTCATTTAACTGATAAACATCTCTTGAGAGTCAAGATTTGTGGCTGATGCAATCTTTAATGACTCTTTGGTTTGCCACCAAAGAAGTCGTAAATATCACCATGGTCTTTGTATCCATTTTTGGTTGACCTTTTATTTTTGTTCACCAAGGGAAATTAAGAAATTAATAACAACAAGCGACAACGGCCGGGGTGTGAGAGCGTCTAAAACAGTTTCAATTTTCTTGCCTAATGGCTTCATTACTTTCGCCTTCACTTTTTTCGTTTTTTGATTTTCCTTTTTTGATATTTTTATGGCTTTATGGTAAGGTTTACAAATTAGCCAAAGAAATCTATTAAAGTGTCTGTCTGGTTCATAAATTAACCGCAATGCCACATAAACGCTGGTGGCCAACATCTGGCCTAGGAAGCTGGAAAAACTTCAACAAAATCCAGCCAGCTTTTGGGCTTCCTTTAATTTCCTTTCATGGCTATGGCTAAGAAATTTAGTCATAGTCCAACGATTTGAAAGGCTTCCCTAAGACCAGAGACAAAAGGAACCGAAAGGTATTCAAATTATCTATGCCTGTTTGTTTTGGTGTTTCACTTTCATTTGCTGGATTGCTGGTCTCAGATTAGGGGCTTCATAAATTCGTTTCGGTTATATGGTGGGCAACAATTAACGCAACATTGTCTCACTAATTTCCCCCGCAAAAGGAAGACAAAGCAAACCAACCGCAACCAATGACAACTCTCCTATTCGGGTAGAACATTAACTTGGCGGTAAAAGTTAATACAAAACTGGCAGGTATTGTTGACTGAATCTTTCTAATTAACAGTCTATGAGAGAGGGTTTATCACAGCATCGAACAGAGGTATGCTAACTTAACATGGAGATTTAAGGGTTGAAATGACTTTCGAACGAATTTCGAATCTCCGAAAACTGGTGTTTTTGAAAATAAGGGGAGACATTTCTAATCAAATATGGATATCGAATTCGTGCTCCACTACCTAATCCCTTAAATTTGAGCCCCATATTGTCATGGTCAGTAAATATAAACCATTAAGAACGTGTTTTGGGAATGGGGCGGCCACCGGCACTTTTTCGCCTGAAAGTAGATACCAAATTCGTTCTTTACTCCCAAATACCGTAGATTTGAGCTCCATATTGCTTTAGTCGAAAATTAATTTCAGTTTAGGGGGTGATTTAGGGCGTACCCCAAACACTTGGCTCCAAACTTGGATATAAAATTCGTTTTCTACCCTCAAATAGCTTTAATTTGAGTTCCATATTGCCACAATGGGTCACATAACCTATTCAACGTATTTTTAGCAGGAAAAGCGCCACCTAGACTTGAACGCAAATTTTAATATCATATTCGTAATCTATTCCCAAATATCTTTCATTTGAATCCCATAAAGCCAAAGTGGGCTGATATGCGATATTTGGGAGTGGGGCGATCTCCCATTACTTGGACCTAATTTTTTATGCCATATTTGTTATCTACTGACGAATACTTTTCATTTGTGTCCCATATTAATAGGAACGTTGAATATATCTGTTTAGAGCAGTTTTGAGATTGGAGCGGTCCGCTGAGTTCTTGGACCCATAATTAAATACGATATTCGTTTTCTGGTCTCCAATACCTTTCATTTGATACCCATATTGTGCCTATCAATCCACTTTTGGTTTTGGGTGGAGTTTTTGGGGTAAGGGGGAGGGTCCGCCACCATCCGGTATCTAGAAATTATATAAACTACGTTTTCTTCTACAGTCTACAATACCTTTCATTTGATACCCATATTGTGTCTATCAGTCCACTTTTGGTTTTGGTTGGAGATTTGGGGGTAAGGGCTAGGTTCCGCCATCTTCCGATACCTAAAAATTATATAAACTACGTTTTCTTCCACAAAATCCTACACAATCTACAAAAATTTAAAGAAAATCGGTTCAAACCAAGAAACAAACCAAGTCTCATTTAGTCATGATAAGTCCATTTGTGCGGTTTTTGGGGGGTGGCGTGACCCCCTACACCCCCTAGTCATTCCGTTTGTAACACCTCAAAATATTAATCTAGGACCCCATAAAGTATATATATTCTTGGACGTTTCGACATTCTGAGTCGATCTAGCCATGTGCGTCCGCCCGGTCGAACCCGTAAAGATAGCCGCTTGAAATTTTGCACAGATATTTAGTAGGTCATTGTAGATTGCGAATGAGCCATATCGGTTCAGATTTGGACATAGCTTGCAAATCTCCCGATTTGACTTGACTCGCTCGATCTCCCTATTTGACTTTATGAGCCCGTGGAAGCCGCAATTTTTGTCCGATATGGCTGAAATTTAGCACATAGTGATCTTGTATGACTTCCAGCAACTGTGCCAAGTAAAATCGATTTTTTTCAATAAACAATTGCAAAATTTTGAATTTTTATCGAAAATGTCTTCAAATTTTAAATTTTATCGAAGTTGAATTTTTGTCGAAATTAATTTTTTATCGAATTTGAATTTTGATCGAATTTGAATTTTCATCGAAATTAAATTTTTATCGAAATTTAATTTGAATGGATATTGAATTTTTATCGAAATTTAATTTTTACTGAAATATAATTTTTCAAAATTTAAATTTTATCGAAATTGAAATGTTATCAAAATTTAATTTTTGTCGAAATTAAATTTTTACCGAAAAAAATTTTTTATCGAAATTTCATTTTTATCGAAATTTAATTTTTATAGAATTTGAATTTTTATTTAAATTATATTCTTATCGAGATTAATTTTTTATCAAAATAAAATATATTTAATTTGCATCGAAATAGAATTTTTATCGAATTTGAATTGTTATAGAAATGCAATCTTTGAATTTAATTTTTTATCTTATTTGAATTTTTATTTAAATTAAATTTTTATCGAGATTAAGTTTTTATCGAAATAAAATATATATAATTTTTATCGAATTAGAATTTTTTTCGAAATTGAATTTTTATCGAAACACAATTTTAATCGAATTTGAACTGTTATAGAAATTCAATCTTTATTGAATTTAAATTTTCATCGAATTTGAATTTTTATTTAAATTAAATTTTTATCGAGATTAAATTTTTATCGAAATAAAATATATTTAAATTTTATCGAAATTGAATTTTTATCGAAATTGAATTTTTATCGAAATTGAATTTTTATCGAATTTGAATTGTTATGGAAATTCAATCCTTATCGAAATTGAATTTTTATCGAAATTGATAATTGAATTTTTATAGAAATTGAATTTTTATAGAAATTGAATTTTTATCAAAATTGAATTTTTATTGAAATTTAATTTGTATCGAAATTTAATTTTTATCGAAATTGAATTTTCATAGAAATTTAATTTTGATCGAAATTTAATTCTTGTCGATATTTATTTTTTATCGATATATAATTTTTGTTGGAATTTAATTTTTATCGAAATTGAGTTTTTTATCAAATTTTAATTTTTATCGAAATTTAATACTTATGGAAATTCAATTTATATAAAAATTTTATTTTTACTGAAATTTAATTTTTGTCGAAATTAAATTTTTATAATATGATATTATAAAATCGATATAATCGAAACTTAATTTTTAACAAAATTTTATTTTTAAAGAAATTTAATTAAAATTGAATTTTTTATCGAAATTAAATGTTTATCCAATTTGAATATTTATCGAAATTTAATTTTTATCGAAATTAATTTTTTGTCTCTATCGCATTTGAATATTTATCGAAATTAACTTTTTTATCGAACTTAAATTTTAATCGAAATTTAATTGTTTTCGAATGTGAATTTTTATTATAATTAATTTTTGTTTGAAATTTAATATTTATCATAATTTTATCACAAATGAAAGGTTGTCAAAATTTGTTTTTCATTCAAAAATTCATTGAACTTTCATTTTGATAGATTGTATCAACATTTTGGAAAACGAATTTTGTCATAAGTGAGTTATTTGCTGAAAAACTCAAGTAAGATTTAAAAATCCTAATAATATTGAGTTTAATTTTTAAAGATTTGGCCAAAAATTTGTTTGTATTAGAGAAAGGGTGCCATTGGCTGGTCATCTCAATTATTCCTTCCTTACATTTGTCCTTTTCAATGATAGTAGGACGGCAATTAACAACAGTGTCCGTTGTTGCGTATGAAACATTCATCACTTTTGTACGTCGCAAACGTTTCGCAGTATAATCGGTACAGATCAGCATTGGTTCTGCGTTGGATATCTTTTCATGGTAAAGTGCAAAAGACAATTATCACTCCGTCATTCAATGGAAGCCTTAAAATTCAATGATGCGTTTTATTTGGTCTTTTGTCTTAATCAACAAAATTTGTAACGCACGTTTTGGCCAATGTACAACAAGGGTAAGGATACGGAAAAGGGACATTACCTACAGACTGAGTAAGCCCTCAACACTGAACGCATAAAGAGAAGAAAAAGGTTGTTCTTTCATTGTGTGGTGCTGTGGACATTACAACCCTTAAAGGTAAAACTCACATTGCCAACGTCAAAGGTCTCTCACTCTTGTATGTTGATGACAGCCCATTGTAATCGTTTATGGGTGTGTGTGTGTGTGTGTGTGTGCTAAAGGCTGAGTGATGAGTTGCCGATGAAGTGGGTGTTTGTTCATCTCGAGTAATCCTTTTTGAGGCTACAGTAACTGTGTTTGGGTTTTTCAACAGATGATTAAAGCCACCGCCCAGCATTGGGGTATATCGATGATATTTTCTGATACTTTATCACATTCCAAACAGATTTATCCCAAAGTCCCTTTGGTAAAGGGGGGGGCATTTATTGCCAAGTGACTATGGTATTCTTCATACATATCCCAAATGGCAACTGACATATGGGTGCTATAGACAAAAGGATGAGCTGACTCTTTTATTTACCCCTCTCACACTCTTACAGACACTCCACTTGTGCTGGCGGTTATAAAAATAAACACTTCATCACAATTCCGTGAAACACTTGACGCGGCTGTTGAAGATGATGTCCGCGATTGTTTGGTGTATGACAATGATGCGGAGCATGATGACCAAGAGTGCTTTTGATAGCAATGACTTTTTCTTTTTATTTGTGTTATTTATAACAAATAAAGAAAGAAGGATTATCTAAAAATAAAAAAATTTAATTAAAATTGGGGAATTTCATGAAAGTTTAGTCTTATCCTTAGTGAAAATTTAATGGAAAAAATTCAACTTCATGCCATTTCAAAAAACTTTTTTATGGAAATTGCAATAAACTATTCATATATAGATGCCCAAAAAAATTCCATTTTAGCCTCAATATTCTCGCACATCCTTTTTGTGTTTTGATATGCATTTTAAATATATTGGCAAAGGGCAAACGGAGTGCAGAACGCACAAAGAGTGCATCGGGCAATTGATAAAACTAATATTTGTCCTGATAGCAAAAATTCGAAACACTTTCAAATACTTATATGAAAGCCCGGCAATATGCACATCGTATCTGTGGAGTAACCAAAAGCCAGCACCAAAAGTTTAAAAGCAGCCCAAAAGGAGAGCAACGCAGAGGCACGGATGCATTTTCAAAGGGGGTTTTTGCGAAACTCAACAAAATGAAAAGGGAATCCACTCGATAAGTAAACTCAAGCAAAGGTCAGCAATATTGCAAGGACTAAATGGGATTGCACTTTTCAAAGGATTCTGGGGAAAAATAGCAACCATCATATGATGTGAATGTGTGAGTGTGAAAATTGTTATTTCAACACATATATGTATGCAAAATGGTATGTGTGATTATATTTCAATGTGGTAAATGTTTGAAATTATTCTAAGAACACAAACACATGACTACACAAAGTTAGATAGAAATTTTCCTTGTGTTAATACATATTATCAAGCAACATATTAGCAAGGATAAAGATACATACAAAAGGCATCACTATTTTTGTTTTGAGGTTTGCTCGAAATGTTTAAAAACAGCAATCATTTCCTTAGAAAAAGCTCTTAGGACAAACGGAATCGATATTTCGATACTTTATACTGAAGTGCATATAGCTAGGCATTGAAATAGTTGATAAGTTATCGGGAAAACCACAAAAACTGGATATTCTTCGAAGAATGACAAGAATAAATGGCAAGGTTTTGTTTAAATAGACTTTTTTATCAAAAATTTTGCCAAAATAAAATTAACTGGAAATTCAATTTTTATCGAAAATTTTTATAAACTAGAATTTTTATAAAAAATTTCTATAAACTAGAATTTTTATAAAAAATTTCTAAAAAAAAAAAAAAAAAAAAATTTTTCGAAAATTTTCTCAAATTTAATTTTTATCAAAATATTTCTTCAAAACCAATTTACCAAAAAAAATTGGTCAAAAGTGAAATTTATCCAAAATTTCTTTGAAACTCAATGTTTTTTGCCATTTGTTCAAAATTAAATGGGATTTATCGAAAATTTTATTTCATAAAATTTTTCTTCAAACTCAAATTTTATCAAAAGTTTCGTCAACATTTTATTGTTATCAGCTTTCTTTTTAAGTTATCGCAGAAATTCATAGTTGAAAATAGCAATGACATCATATTAACACTTCTTTTATGTTAAATATATTAAGAATACATGGACTACATGGAGGAGGCCACCGTAGCGCAGAGGTTAGCATGTCCGCCTATGACGCTGAACGCCTGGTTTCGAATTCTCGCGAGACCATCAGAAAAAATTCAACGGTGGTTTTCCCCTCCTATTGCTGGCAACATTTGTGAGGTACTATGCCATGTAAAACTTCTCTCGAAAGAGGTGTCGCACTGCGGCATGCCGTTCGGACTCGGCTATAAAAAGGAGGCCCCTTATCATTGAGCTTAAAACTTGAATCGGACTGCACTCATTGATATGTGAGAAGTTTGCCCCTGTTCCTTAGTGGAATGTTCATGGGCAAAATTTGCAATTTGCATACATGGACTATACAATGAAAGAAAACAACAACTTTTGTCGAAAAAACGACGACGAAATTTGTTAATTTTCCTGCAACAACTTATTTGAATCTCAGTAACCGAAAGTACAAATTTTGTTGCACTCTTTGCTAGCCAACATATAACAACAAAACCAATATATCCATAAGCAAAACTAACAAGTAAAAGGCGTTAAGTACGGCCGGGCCGAACTTTGGATAAACACCACCTAGGGTATATACGTAAATCACCTTTCGTCAAAATCGGGTGAAAATTGCATACCTTATGTCACATAGCAGTTATAAGGAAATATGTACCGATTTGGACCAAATACCAATAAGTACAGTAGCTATATCTAAAAATAAACCAATCTGAACCATATACGATACGGATGCCGAAAAGCCTAACATAAGTCACTGTGTCAAATTTCAGTGAAATCGGATTATAAATGCGCCTTTTATGGGGCCAAGACTTTAAATCGAGATATCGGTCAACATGGCAGCTATATCCAAATGTGGACCGATTTGCGCCAAGTTGCAGAAAAATGTCGAAGAGCGTAACACAAAGCACTGTTCCAAATTTCGGCGAAATCAGACAATAAATACGCCTTTTAAGGCCCCAAAACCATAAATCGAGAGATCGGTCTATATGGCAGCTATAGTGAAATCTGTCCGATTTGGGCCAAACTGAAGAAGGACGTCGAAAAGCCTAACTAAACTCACTGTCTCAAATTTCAGCGACATCGGACAATAAATGCGCCTTTTATGGCCCCAAAACGTAAAACCGAGAGATCGGTCTATATGGCAGCTATATCCAAATCTATACCGATCTGTGCCATATTCACTCACCGTTCCAAATTTCATCAAAATCGGATAATAAATGTGGCTTTTATGGGCCTAAGACCCTAAATCTGAGGATCGGTCTATGTGGCAGCTATAACCAAATGTGGACCGATCAGGGCCATATTGAAGAAAGATGTCGAAGGGCCTAAGGCAACTCACTGTCTCAAATTTCAGCAAAAAACAAATAATAAATGTGGCTTTTATGGACCTAAGACCTTACAACGGCGGATCATTCTATATGGGGCTATATCAATATATAGTCTGATATAGCCCATCTTCGAACTAAACCTGCTTATGGACAATATGGCAGCTATATCGAAATCTGAACTGATCTGGGCCAAATTAGCGAAAGATGTCGAAGGGCGTAACGCAACTCACTGTCCCAAATTTCAGCAAAATCGAATAACAAATGTGGCTCTTATGGGCCAAAGACCCAAAATCGGAGGATTGGTCTATATGTCAGCTATATCAAAATCTGAACCGATCTGCCAAATCTGAACAAATTGCCAAAGGATGTCGAAGGGCCTTACATAACTCACTGTCCCAAATTTCAGCAAAATCAGATAATAAATGTGGCTTTTGTGGGCCTAAGATCCTAAATCGGCGGATCGGTCTATATGGGGGCTATATCAAGATATAGTCCGATATAGCCCATCTTCGAATTTAACCTGCTTATGGACAAAAAAAGAATATGCGCAAAATTTCAACTCAATATCTCTATTTTTAAAGACTGTAGCGTGATTTCAACAGGCAGACGGACGGACATGGCTAGACGTTCTTAGATTTTTACGCTGATCTAGAATATATGTACTTTATAGGGTCGGAAACGGATATTTCGATGTGTTGCAAACGGAATGACATAATGAATATACCCCCATCCGTCGGTGGTGGGTATAAAAATAAAACTTGATTGAGACGCTTATGACTGTGCAAAAATGGTTATAGAGTTATTTCATTATGAATCTAATGATGTCGGTGTGCAATCGGAAGCGTGTAAGACTACCAAGCATGAGATCATGAGTTCAAATTACGCAGCGGCAAAATTAACAAAATTGTGTTTTTTAGTAATAGTAGAGAGAGCGTGACAGAGAAAAATCCGAGAGGAAAGCATTAAACAAATGAGACAAGAACAAAATTTAACACCACCATCACACTGAAGTTGTACAGCAAAGTGCATGTGGTGGCACTATAAATGATTTTTATACCCTCTACCATCGGATGGGGGTATACTAATTTCGTCATTCTGTTTGTAGCAACTCGAAATATGCCTCTGAGACCCCATAAAGTATATATATTCTTGATCGTCATGTCATCTTAAGTCGACCTAGTCATGTCCGTCCGTCCGTCTGTCGAAAGCACGCTAACTTTCGAAGGAGTAAAGCTAGCCGCTTGAAATTTTGCACAAATACTTTTTATTAGTATAGGTCGGTTGGGATTGTGAATGGGCCAAATCGGTTCATGTTTTGATATAGCTGCCATATAAACCGATCTTTTATCATGATTTCTTGAGCAGCTAGAGGGGGCAATTCTCATCCAATTTGGTTGAAAATTTACGTGTGATGTTTTGGTATGATTTCCACCAACTGTACCCAGTATGGCGCAAATCGGTATATAACCAGGTATAGCTGAAATATAAACCCATCTGGGATCTTGACTTCTTGAGCCTCTAGATGGCGCAATTCTCATCCGATTAGGAAGAAATTTTGTGCTGAATTTTGGGACAGTCAGATTTGGATATAGCTGCCATATAGACAGATCAGTCGATTTAAGGTCCTGGGCCTATAAAAGGCGCATTTTATGACCGGTTTTGCCAAAATTTGGTATAATGAGTTGTGTTGGGCCCATCGAAATTCCTCTTCAATTTGGCCCAGATCGGTTTTGATTTGATTCAAGGTTTTTGGCCCATATAAGGCGCATTTATTGTCCGATGACGACGAAATTTGAGGCAGTGTGTTGCGTTATGCCCTTCGATATTCTTCTTCAATTTGGCCCAGATCGGTTAAGATTTGGATATAGCTGTCATATAGACCGATCTCTCGATTTAAGGTTTTGGGTTCATAAAAAGCCCATTTATTGTCCTATGTCACCGAAATTTGGGACAGTAAGTTTTGTAAGGGACTTCGACATCCTTTTTCATTTTATTCCAGGTCGTTGCAGATTTGGTTATAGCTGCCATATAGACCGATCTCTCGATTTAAGGTCTTGGGCCTATAAATGTCTTATTTATTGACCTGCGTTATTGCGTTGGGCCCATCGACATTCCTCTTCAATTTGGCCCAGATCGGTCCAAATTTCGATAAAGCCGCCATATAGACCGATCTCCCGATTTAAGGATTTGGGCCCATAAAAGGATCATTTATAATCCGATTTCGGTGA
This sequence comes from Stomoxys calcitrans, assembly GCF_963082655.1. NCBI lineage: Eukaryota > Metazoa > Arthropoda > Insecta > Diptera > Muscidae > Stomoxys > Stomoxys calcitrans. Next base: position 194,696,484 of record NC_081554.1, on the reverse strand, counting down.
AATTTGACACAGTGACTTATGTTAGGCTTTTTGCCATCCGTGTCGTGTATGGTTCAGATCGGTTTATTTTTAGATAAAGCTACTTAAAAGACCAATATTTTTTTATACACAATTGAACAATGACTTGTACTTGGTATTTGGTCTAAATCAGGACATAATTCGTTACAGCTGCAATGGGGCATAAGGTATGCATTTTTTAATGGATTTTGACGAAAGATTTTCAAATATACCCATGGGGGTGGGTTTCCAAAGTTCGGCCCTGACGAACTTAACGCCTTTTTACTTGTTAAGTATCTTATTGAAGCTTAGTTTCTGTAAACACTTTTTCTTCGGTCTGGATTAAAATTACTTTATTTTCTAGAAATTTGTCTCCCCATCCCCGTTTTTTTTCATTCCCTGCAATTGGTTTTACAGGGTAAGTGTTAAATCACTTTTTTTATAAATTGATGATTTATTATGTAGACTTTCCACACCTGATGTCTTATAAATAATTATCAATTATAGTTAAAAACCTTCAGCCCTCAATGTAATGAAAAAAAAACCTTGGCTCCAGGCAAAACATATGCCACTCATCTCATTCTCTGGAGATTATTAATAGCTGAAACATTACTTTTCAATTTTCAGTGTTTTCAACTCAACTACATTGCCTATCATCCTCTCGCATGGGCCAGCAGAGATATCGAAGGACAGCCTGTTGGCCATTGAGTTATTCGGTAGGCTTAGAAGTTTGCGTTAGGGAATGGGGGTATATTTGAAATTTAATTTACTTTAGTGGCACATCATGCTCAACTTACTTGCGCTGCGCTTGCCTATTCACCTACAGCCCTCCTTGGCTAAAATGTTTGCTTTGCCTAGAAGGGAAGTTATGCCTGCTACTCATATTGGCATATGGCCTCCCCAATGATTTAAACTTATTTTTAACAAGTAAATATTTGCCAGGCTTGAGAGGGAATAATGCAATTAAAAGTTTCCACGTTCATGATAGGGACTAGAGGGAAGTGGGGGTTAAAGAAGGGGGTGGTTTCTAGCAACAACATGTGGCTCGTGTGGTCTTTGAGAAAGCCTACTAGGAGAAATATTACCAAATTGAATTTTCATTTGATTTGTGCATAATGAATTTGGCACGTTCAACTTTTCAACAATCAGTCATTATTTGCAAACACTTGGAAAAAAGTAGACATTAAGGAAAATTTTTGAAAATCAATATTAGGGACAATGGTTTGAAGGGGATATATGAGCATGTACATCCTAATCGGGGTTATATCCTAACTTTACGGAACAATCTATCTATTCGTGTGAAAGATTGCTGTATTAAAACAGAGAGAGAGAGAGAGAGAGAGAGACATTGCAAAATCGTCCCGGAAACCCTAGAATTCTCTAAAATGCTAATTTTATCTTATTCTTGCCGAACCGGGCCCGCTCCGCTAAGCCTTCTTTTTCCCTCTAATATCTTTTTAGAATGGGCACGCTTCGCCCTGAATGCGGATATCGAATTCGTGCCATTGTAGCCTATGACGCTGAACGCGTTCGAATCCTGACGAGAACATCGGTCAAAGCGGTGGTTCTCGCCTCTTAATGTTGGCGACATTTGCAAGGCACAATGCCATGCATGGTAATTCGAACAAGAAAAAAGGCGTTAAGTTCGGTCGGGCCGAACTTTGGATACCAACCACCTCGGGTATATATGTAAACCACCTTTCATCAACCACCTTATGGGCCCAAAACCCTAAATCGAGAAATCGGTCTATACGTCAGCTATATAAAAATCTGGACCGATCTGAGCCAAATTGCAGAAGTATATCAAGGGGCTTAACTTAACTCCCTGTCTCAAATTTTGGCGACAACGCAAAATAAATGCGCCTTTTATGAGCCCAAAACCTTAAATCGAGAGATCGGTCTATATGGCAGCTATATCCAAATCTGAACCGATTAGGGCCAATTTAAAGAAGGACGTCGAAGGGCCTAACACAACTCACTGTCCTAAATTTCGGAAACATTGGACATAAATGTACCTTTTATGGCCCCAAATCTTTATATCGAGGGATCGGTCTATATGGCAGCTATATCCAAATCTGGAACGATCTGTGCCAAATTGAGGAAAGATTTCGAAGGAGATTACGCAACTCACTGTCCCAAATTTCGGCGACATCGGATAATAAATGCGCCATTTATGAGCCCAAAACCTTAAATCGAGAGATCGGTCTATATGGCAGCTATATCCAAATCTGACTCGATCAGGGCCAAATTGAAAAAGGATGTCGAAGGGCTCAACACAACTCACTGTCCGAAATTTCGGTAACATTGGACAATAAATGCACCTTTTATGGCCCCAAATCTTTAAATCAAGGGATCGGTCTATATGGCAGCTATATCCAAATCTGGACCGATCTGAGCCAAATTAAGGGGGATGTCGAAGAGCCTAACACAACTCACTGTCCCAAATTTCGGCGACATCGGACAATAAATGCGCCTTTTATGAGCCCAAAACCTTAAATCGAGAGATCGGTCTATATGGCAGCTATATCCAAATCTGAACCGATCAGGGCCAAATTAAAAAGGGTGTCGAAGGGCTCAACACAACTCACTGTCCCAAATTTCGGTAACATTGGACAATAAATGCACCTTTTATGGATGGACCCAAATCTTTAAATCGAGGGATCGGTCTATATGGCAGCTATATCCAAATCTGGACCGATCTGAGTCAAATTAGAGGGGAGTGTCGAAGGGCCTAACACAACTCACTGTTCCAAATTTCAACAGAATCGGATACTAATTGTGGGTTTTATTGGCCTAAAACCCTAAATCGGAGGATCGGTCTATATGACAGCTATATCCAAATCCGGACCAATCTAGGTCAAATTGACTAATGCTATCCAAAGGCCTAACAGAACCCACTGTCCCAAATTTCAGCAAAATCGGATTATAAATGTGGCTTTCATGGGTCTAAGACCCTAAATCGCAGGATCGGTCTATATGGCAGCTATATCCAAAACTGGACCGATCTGGGCCAAATTGGCGAAGGATGTTGAAGGAACTAACACAAGCTACTGTCCCAAATTTCAGCAAAATCGGATAATAAGTGTGGCTTTTATGGGCTTAAGACCCTAAATCGGCGGATCGGTCTAAATGGCTGGGTACTTGGACCCAGATTTGCATACTATATTCGTTTTGCCATATAGACCGATTTCTCGATTTAAGGTCTTCCGCCCATAGAAGGCGCATATATGGACCGATTTTGCTAAAATTTGAGACCGGTGAGTTCTGTAAAGCCCTTTCATTTGACTCCCATATTGACATGAACTTCGAATATATTTTTTTAGAGGAGTTTTGGGGTTGGGTAGGCCCGCTGGGTACTTGAACCCAAATTTTTATACCATATTCGTTTTCTGGTCTCCAATACCTTTCATTTGATACCCTTACTGTGCCCATTGGACCACTTTCGGATATGGATAGCTTTTTTGGGGTAAGGAAGAGGGTCCGCCTCCACCCGATATCTAAAAATTGTATAGCCTCTGTTTTTTCTTTGAGACAAACGTACACAATCTATGAAAATCGGTTCAGCCAAGTATCACATAGTTATAATGGGTCTAATGGCGTTTTTGAGGGTTGGCGTGACCACCTATACTTTGATCTTATTTTGTATGCCAGATTCGAAATCTGCTCCCGAATACCTTTCATTTGAGCCCCATATTCAAATGAACGTCCATTATGTCTGTTTGGGGAAGTTTTGGGGTTGGGGCGACCCAATGGGTACCTAGACTCTAGTTTTAATACCATATTCGTATTCTACTCTCCAATACCTATCATTTGATGCCCATATTGTCTCGATCGGTCTACTTTTGGTTTTTGGTTGTGTTTTTGGCATAAGGGTCCATCCCCCTTCCGATATCAAAAAAATTATATAGCCTATATTTCCTTCCAGACCAACCTACATAATAGCGAAGATTTCGAGAAAATCAATTCTGCCATTTTTCAGTCTATACGGAACAAACAAACTGAGTCCCATATATCCTTGATTGGCTAATGTGCCCATTTTGGCCGTTTTTGTGGGGTTGAGGTGATACCCTATACTTCGACCTGAATTTGAATGACACACTCGTTATCTACTCCCCCATACCTTAAATTTGATACCCATATTGTCTCGATCGGTCTACTTTTGATTTTGGGTGGTATTTTTGGCATAAGGGGGAGGGTCCGTCCCCCCTTCCGTTATCAATAAATTATAAAGCCTATTCCTAGTTACTAACCATATTCGTAAGCTACTCCCGAATACCTTTAATTTGAGTCCCATATTGTCATTATCGTCAAATACATTTATTTTAAGGGGTTTTGGGGCTGGGGCGGCCCCCAGATATTTGGACCCAACTTTTATTACAAAATTCGTGCTCTACTCTTGAATAGCTTTTATTGGAATCCCATATTGTCCCAGTAGGTCCACTTTTATTTTTGGGTTGTACTTTTAGGGTAAGGGGGAGGGTCCGCCCCCCCTCCCAATATCAAAATATTATATAGCCTCAGTTTCCTTCCAGACCAACCAACACAATCTGTGAAAATTTCAAGGTAATCGGTGCAGCCGTTTTTGAGTCTATGAGGAACAAACAAACCCCTGCGCCACGGTGGTCTCTTGGCTCATACCATACACACCCTAATATTCATAACGGACGGTATGGTCTTATAACTATTTCCTCTGACATGTTCCACATTTCAAAGTTAACCTCAACATTTGAATTGGAATGAAAATGCAAACTTGGCATTAAAACATCTCATATTTCATATCTCACTGCTGGCAACTGTGGCATTATTTTTCCATACTCAACTTCAGGATGTTGAATATCATTGAAAGCCATTTCCACTTAACAAGCATCTATTTTTGCTATTGTGGGCATAATAATTTCTATCGTTTCTAGTTGTACATTGTTCTCCTCCCAATAAAATGGGAAGAGAAAAGAGTGCAACAAGAAATGCACTGACGTCGACCTATAAGATTTTGAAAATTTTGAACAACAGTTCATTGACATTTATATGGATATATGAATGATTTGCAATCAACAAAAACTCCGACATCAAAATGTAAAATTTAGGTCAGAAGAGTAAGAGCTTTCTATGAAAATGATAGTGTACTAATTATCGTTCTAAGAAATGAAACTTGAGTTTCATGCCTATCATCCAGGGAAGGGGTAAACTCATTAAAGCCCGCACCATTACTATGGTCTAGGATATATATTCAGTGAATAAGCCTGCGCATGTGTTAACAAAATCATGAAGAAGAATTCCTGATCCATACTTCATGATTCTATTTAGTGATGTTTGTCTGGGGTGAAATCAACATCCCCCAGCGAGTAAGGAGTGGATGAATTTGAAGTAACAGATATTTGGAAATGCCAAGGGTCTGGAGAGTAGTTCAGCCCCTAAAACTCCCAAAAATGGAAATGTAGCCAGATTACTATAACACAGGTATCATACGAAAGCAATCGAAAAGGACCCATTTAACAGAAATTAGTACCAAATTTCGGTTTTGAACTTCGTTCGATTTATATCGAGCTTTCTCAGAGATCGCACTATACGAGTTGTTCTAGACGTATTCTCATTAGATGAGTATACATTGAGCGCAGGTGTGCCACATGGCTCTGTCCTTTCCCCTTCCCTTTTTCTTATTTTCATTGACGATCTATTGGGTCAGACTTCGAATGCAGTCTACTCATTTGCCGATGGCAGTAGTCTGTGTCATTCATATTCATTCGACCATAGGCCCAGTCCTCAAGAAATTGTGGATAGGAGGCGCATTATGGATGAGACGCTCTCCCAGGATGTGTTCGCCATTTTCGAGTGGGGTAGAATGAACAGAGTAGACTTTAACGCACAGAAGACGCAGTGCTGTTTCTTGTCTCACAAGCGATTCACTGGCCCACTTCAATCGTTAATCTCTATCGACGGTATAGATATTGAGCAGTCAGATACTCTTGATGTTCTGTGAATGAAGATACAATGTGATGTCCGTTGGTCAAAACACGTATTCAAAGTATCGAAAGAAGCATTCAAGTGTTTGGGCTTTCTTAAGCGGTGCAACAAATATTTCACCTCTTCTGATCTTTTCAATATCTATACTACCTACCTCAGACCGAGGATGGAATATAACTCTCATATATGGGCAGGAGCTCCAAAATCATCCTTGGAGCTACTTGACCATGTTCAACGGAGAGCGATGGTGTTGATTGGGGACAGTAGGATATCCAACTCTATTGCTTCTCTTGAACATCCTCGGAATGTGGGTAGCGTTGTATTGCTCTGTCGTTATTTTCATGGCGTGAGTTCCAGGGATATTCGTCTTCTTATTCCTGACGTTAGGATGTTCACCAGAAATACAAGACTTGCCAGGAACTCACAACCGTTTGTAATTGATTGGCCAGGCGATCGACCTATGCATTACCGGGAGAATTCATTTTTCGCCCGAACCATTCGTATGTGGAATCGACTTCCGTCTAATATTTTTCCCTACGATATTGACGTTCAGAAATTTAAGACGAAATCAATAAATACTACTCCATCTTTCCCCCCTCCAGCCCTTAACTTTCCTAATTGCCAACGCAATGCACTGCATATATAGGGGACATCCCCTGCGTGTTGGTTACGTGAAAAAAAAGTATCAACGAAAGCAGTCCGATTAAAGTTTAAGCTCAATGATTAAGGGCCTCCTTTGTTATGCCGAGTCTGAACAGCATTCCGCATAGCGACACCGCTTGGCAGAGAAGTTTTAACATTGTCAGGTACCTCACTAATGTAGCCAAAAACAGTAAGGAGATAAAAACCGCTGGAAAATTTCTCAACATTCAAGACGAGATTTGAAACTAGCTAACCTCTGCGCCACGGTGGCCTCCAACAAAACCTTTCAACATTATAGGCTTTCGAAAGCGGCCTTGCAGAAGAGATGTTAAGAGTTGACCTGTCCTTCTCGGGTCTTTTCCTAGCCCTTGGTGAATTCACCAGATCTAAAGCCGCATTGTTAAGACCCAATTAGCTCATTGTCTTTAGGTTTTAATCTTCCCACAGTACGCTCGAGAGTGTCTGGTATACGATGGGAAGGAGACTTATTCAACAACTGCAACAACTTTGTCAAGTACGGTCCGAATCGGTCTGTAACCTCATATACCTCCCATATAAACCGATCTCCCGATATGACTTTCTGAGCCCCTGGGAGCCTCAATTTTCATCCGGCTAAAAATTTTGCACAAAGTGATCTGTTATGACTCTCAACAACTGGGCCAAAAACGGTTCGAATCGGTCCATAACCTGATATAGCTCCCATATAAACCTATCTCCCGATTTGACTTGAAAAACCCATCTTGAATGGCTGAAATGAAGCATGACGTGTTTTCTTGTGATATTCAACAACTGTGAAAAATATGGTTCAAACCAGTTCACAACCTGATATAGCTGCCATATAAAACGATCTGTAATCTTGAATTTTTGAGCCTCTTGAGGGCGCAATTATTATCCAATTTGGATAACCAGATCTAAAGCCTCATTGATAAGGCCCAATTATCATATTGACTTTAGGTTTTAGTCTTCCTTACAATACGCTCGAGAGTATCTTGTATGAGATGGGGAGAATACTTATACCTCTGAAGTTGGCACATTCCGTCTTGTCTTCTTTCTTGTATACGGGACATAGTATGTTGAGGTTCCAATCATTGGATATGCATTCTTCTAGCCAGATCGCGCTGACAAGCTGATGTGTACGCCTAAACATCGTGGCGGTCTTAAAAAGTTCAGCAAGTCGGTCTTAAATAGTTTAGCAGTCAACCCATCGGCTGCTGCTGCCTGGTCATTCTTCAGTCGAGTGACAGCTACTTGGACATCATTCTCACTAGGAGGTAAACATTCTATACCATCACCCGGGACTGGTTTCTGCGGTATCCTCTTTGCCCCCAGCCTCGGACACTAACAGCTGGATAAAATGTTGTCTCCACATCCTTCGCACATTATCTCTATCAGTTAGCAGATTTTCCTTCTCTGTCTCTGCAGAAGAATGTGCCTGCACCAAAGCTATTGGTTTGATTTTTTGATTCTTTGATAGAATTTCCTGACTTCATTCTGTCTCCTGTGCAACTCAATTCGCTCACAATCATGTTTTTATACCCAACACCGATGGATGGGGATATATTCGTTTTGTCACGCCGTTTGCAACACAGTGAAATATCCACATTTCCATAAATTCTTGATCGTCGTAAAAACCTAAGACGATCTAGCCATGTACCTCTGTTGAAATCACGCCACAGTCTTTAAAAATAGAGATATAAAGCCGAAACTTTGAAAAGATTCTTTTTTTGTCCATGAGCAGATTAAGTTCGAAGATGGGCTTGATGGGACTATATCTTGATATAGCCCCCATATAGACCGATCCGCCGATTTAGGGTCTTAGGCCCATAAAAGCCACATTTATTATCCGATTTCACTGAAATTTGACACAGTGAGTTATGTGAGGCCCTACGATATCCTTCTTCAATTTGACCCAGATCGGTCTAGATTTGGATATAGCTGCCACATAGACCCATCTGCCGATTTAGGGTTTTAGGCCCCTTCGACATCCTTCTTCAATTTGGCTGTGATCGGTCCAGATTTGGATATAGCTGCCATATAGACCGATCTCTCGATTTAAGGTCCTGGGCCCATAAAAGGCGCATTTATTGTCCGATTTAGCCGAAATTTGTGACAGTGAGTTGTGTTAGGATCCTCGACATTTTTCTGCAATATGGTACAGATCGGTCTTGATTTGGATATAGCTGCCATATAGACCGATCCTCCGATTAAGGGTCTTAGGCCCTTAAAATCCACATTTATTATCCGATTTTGCGGAAATTTGGAACATTGAGTTGCGTTAGGTCCTTTAATATCCTTCTTTAATTTGGCTCTGATCGGTCCAGATTTGGATATAGCTGCCATATAGACCGATCTCACGATTTAAGGTCTTGGGCCCATAAAAGGCGCACTATTGCCCGATTTGGCCATAATTTGGGACAGTGAGTTGTGTTAGGTGCCTTTACATCCTTCGTCAATTTGGCCCAGATCGGTCCAGATTTGGATATAGTTGGCATATAGACCGATCTCTCGATTTAGGGTCTTAGGCCCATAAAAGCCACATTTATTTTCCGATTTCACTGAAATTTTACACAGTGAGTTGTTTGAGGCCCTTCGATATCCGTCTTCAATTTGACCCAGATCGGTCCAGATTTGGAAATAGCTGCCATATAGACCGATCTCTCGATTTAGGGTCTTGGGCCCATAAAAGGCACATTTATTTATCCGATTTGGTCAAAATTTGGGACAGTGAGTTGTGTTAGGCCTTTCGACAACCTTCTTCAATTTGGTCCAGATCGGTCCTGATTTGGATATAGCTGCCATATAGACCAATCTTTCGATTTCGTCGAAATTTGGGACAATGAGTTAAGTTAGGACCCTCGACATCTTTCTGAAATATGACACAGATCGGCCCAGATTTGGATATAGCTGCCATATAGGACCCTCCTTCTTCAATTTGGACTATATGAGTCCAGATTTGGATATAGCTGCCATATAAACCGATCTCTCGATTTAAGGTTTTTGGCCCATAATAGTCGCATTTATTTTCCGATGTCGCCTAAATTTGGGATAGTGAGTTGTGTTAGGACCCTCGACATCCTACTGCAATATGGTACAGATCGGTTCTGATTTGGATATAGCTGCCATATAGACCGATCCTCCGATTTAGGGTCTTAGGCCCTTAAAAGCCACATTATTATCCGATTTTGATGAAATTTGGAACACTGGCTTGCATTAGGCCCTTTGATATCCTTCGTCAATTTGGCTGTGGTCGGTCCAGATTTGGATATAGCTGCCATATAGACCGATCTCACGATTTAAGGTCTTGGGCCCATAAAAGGCGCACTTATAGCCCGATTTGGCCATAATTTGGGACAGTGAGTTGTGTTGGGCCTCTCGACATCCTTCTTTAATTTGGACTATATTGGTACAGATTTGGATATAGCTGCCATATAGACCGATCTCTCGATTTTAGGTCTTAGGTCCATATACGGCTCATTTATTGTCCGATGTCGCCGAAATTTGGGATAGTGAGTTAAGTTAAGCCCTTCGACATTTCTCTTTAATGTGGCTCAGATCGGTTCAGATTTGTATATAGCTGCCATATAGACCGATCTCTTGAGTTAAGGTTTTGGGACCACAAAAGGCGCATTTATTGTCCGATTTCACTGAAATTTGGGACAGTGAGTTGTTTCAGCCTCTTAGAAATTTTTTTGAAACTTGTCTCAAATCGGTTCAGATTTGTATATAGCTGCCATATAGACCGATCTCTTGAGTTAAGATTTTGGGACCACAAAAGGCGCATTTATTGTCCGATTTGACTAAAATTTGACTTAGTGGCTTATGTGAGGCTTTGCGACATCCGTGTCGTATATGATTCAGATGAGTTTATTTTTAGATATAGCTACTAAAAATACACAATAGAACAATGACTTCTACTTATTAGTAGTTGGTCCAAATCGAAACATATTTCGATATAACTGCCATGGGGCATAAGTTATGAATTTTTCACCGGATTTTGACGAAAGGTGGTTTACATTTACACCCGAGGTGGAGGGTATCCAAAGTTTTTCCCGGCTGAACTTAACGCCTTTTTACTTGTCTTATTTGAGTTTGGCTTTCCTTTTATTTTTGTTTAAAAAAAGGTCCAATCTAACTTTAATTCTTTAATGTTAGTTTTTTTTTTATTTCAATGTTTTAAATTTGTTAGTGCTTTATAAAATTTTCTGATTGTTTTGCTTTTATTTATGCTCTGGTCTTTTAAGGAATTGCCTACAAATCTTTCGCTTTAATACAAACATACTTTTTATGTTCATTGGCAGACAACATTTCAAATGTATGAAAGTGTGTGGGTGGGTTTTGTACACAGCTTTCTTCCATTGTGTGTGTGTGTTTGTGTGAAAATGATTTTGTATTTAAGGTCATTCTGTGGTTGTAAGCCCTAAAATCAAATATTTATTTTTACGTTGTGAAATTATGTTATGTTTTTATGACATTTATGTGAGCTTCCCTACGTACTTTACGTCTACATCTTACTATATGTATGTGAATGTTGGGTGGGGAGTGGGGGAATGGGTGGTTATTGTTTGGTAAGCAAATGTTGGGGATTTTCCTGATATTTTCTGGCTCAAGCTTTGGCTTCCTTGGTAGAATTTGTTTGAGTACAATTTCATGGCACACTTTTGTGTGATCCATTTATGGCTTTAGTATGCTGGCTAGCTGGCTGGCTGGCTCGATGGCTGCTGTTGTTGTTCTCATTGTCCTTTGCATTGCGTTAGTGTTGGTTGTTGTTGCTGCTTTATATATATGTATGAGAGTGTTTTTGAGGTTTGCTTATAGTCCTCCTTGGTAATCCTTGATGGTGTCATCTTAAATGACCACGATTTCTGGGCTTCGACATGGCGAGAAGTAAAAAAGAAATCTGCTAAAAGCCATGTCCCATTGTATGCTTGACAGCGGCTGGATAATAAAAATCAGAAATGCTACATAATGACCATGCGGTCTGCATAAGAGATGGTCCAGTAAACGTTGAACGCAATACTTAGGTCAGCAGAGGTTTAAAAGTTGTAGAGGCCTTATTTGGTTTTCTTCAAAAAAAAAAAAAAAAAAAAAAAAAAAACAAGTAAAAGCGTGCTAAGTTCGGCCGGGCCGAATCTTATATACCCTCCACCATGGATCGCATTTGTCGAGTTTTTTTCCCGGCATCTCTTCTAAGGCAAAAAAGGATATAAGAAAAGAGTTGCTCTGCTATTAAAACGATATCAAGATATGGTCCGGTTCGGATCACAATTAAATTATATGTTGGAGACCTGTGTAAAATTTCAGCCAATTCGTATTAGAATTGCGCCCATTGGGGCTCACGAAGTAAAATAGAGAGATCGATTTATATGGGAGCTGTATCGGGCTATAGACCGATTCAGACCATAATAAACACGTATGTTAATGGTCATGAGAGAATCCATCGTACAAAATTTCAGGCAAATCGGATAATAATTGCGACCTCTAGAGGCTCAAGAAGTCAAGATCCCAGATCGGTTTATATGGCAGCTATATCAGGTTATGAACCGACTTGTACTTTATTTGACATAGTTGTTGAAAGTAACAATAAAAAAACGTCTTGCGAAATTTCAGCCAAATCGGATAGAAATTGAGCACTCTAGAAGTTAAAGAAGTCAAGTCCCCAGATCTGTTTATATGACAGCTATATCAGTTATGAACCGATTTGAACCATATTTGGCACAGTTGTTGGATATCATAACAAAATACTACGTGCCAAAATTCATTCCAATCGGATAAGAATTGCGCACTCTAGAGGCTCAAGAAGTCAAGACCCAAGATCGGTTTATATGACAGCTATATAAGATTATGGACCGATTTGAACCATACTTGGCACAGTTGTTGGATATCGTAACAAAACACGTCGTGCAAAATTTCATTCCAATCGGATAAGAATTACGCACTCTAGAGGCTCAAGAAGTCAAGACCCAAGATCGGTTTATATGGCAGCTATATCAGGTTATGGACCGATTTGAACCATATTTGGCACAGTTGTTGGATATAATAACAAAACACGTTGTGCAAAATTACATTCCAATCGGATAAGAATTGCGCACTCTAGAGGCTCAAGAACTCAAGACCCAAGATCGGTTTATATGGCAGCTATATCAGGTTATGGACCGATGTGAAGCATACTTGGCACAGTTCTTGGGTATCATAAAGAAACACGTTGTGCAAAATTTCATCCCAATCGGATAAGAATTGCGCACTCTAGAGGCTCAAGAAGTCAAGACCCAAGATCGGTTTATATGGCAGCTATATCAAAACATGGACCGATATAGCCCATTTACAATACCAACCGACCTACACTAATAAGAAGTATGTGTGCAAAATTTCAAGCGGCTAGCTTTACTCCTTCGAAAGTTAGCGTGCTTTCGACAGACAGACGGACGGACGGACGGACGGACGGACGGACGGACGGACGGACGGACGGACGGACGGACATGGCTAGATCGACATAAAATTTCACGACGATCAAGAATATATATACTTTATGGGGTCTCAGACGAATATTTCGAGTAGTTACAATCAGAATGACGAAATTAGTATACCCCCCATCTTATGGTGGAGGGTATAAAAAAATCGGAAATAAAATCATTTGGTTTGATTTATTTTGCCTGGGAGAGTTGGCAGCTGAAATGGCTCAAAATGCAGGCATTCAAACGATGAGCACATCCAATAATTTATTTATTAATTTTCTCTTCTGCTCAAATTGAATATTTAATGAATTGCATATCATTTCGATATGCTTTTGCAAACTCCTCCCACCGCCCTCCTCCTTCTGGGTTGATTGAAGACGGATAGGATTTCATTTGGTTAAGTTTCAAAAGAAATCCTCTCCATGGCTAATGCTAATCAATTCAATTGCATTAGCATTCTATTGCTGTTGCTCTTATCTTTGGCCAATAAGGTAATCTGTCTGGCTAAAAGATTTCTTGGCTTGGGCCATTGCTTGCTCAATAGGAGGGGAGAGAATGGCATCATTAACTTGGCATATTTGCTTTAGATATCATTAAAGCCATTTCAAATTACTGACAATGCATTTGCAATGATGGCAAGACAAACCAAAGTACTGGAAGGAAGTTCAGCATGGTAAGAAACTTTATGATTTTCAAAGAATATCAGGGAAAAATGACAATTCTTAGCCCTTAAACTTCTTTCAATACCCTCGCAGCTTCTTTTACCCATGCTCTGTCCCCCCTGTTGCATTCATTTAAATTTTCTTAATGAATTACCCTTGCAAGTCGTTGGCGTGGCGGGGGTGGGGTCCTGTGCGTTTAATGCATTACCCACTTTTGAGCAAATTAAGTAATGCAAACTTCTATGAGTTTCAAAAGGAACCAAAACATGGTCATTTCTTCATTTGATTCCTAATGAAAATTGGCCATGTATTCAAGAGAAGCCAATAGAAAATTAACTTTAAGGCAAGGTGGTAAAAATGTAGCGCTGAAAACATCACCATGTTGAGAGTGTGGAAAGAAAGCCAATTTCGCGTCACCGGGTTATAAATAAAATTTCAGCCCAATATTCTCATGATGTCTGATTTAGGGGTGTTTTCGGGGTGAGGTGGTCGTCCAGATACTTGGCTCTGGAAAAATATCAGCATCGTGCTCTTCTCTCAAATTCCATTTATTTAAATCCCATATTGCCATTGGTTTTGAGGGGAGTTTACGGGAGGAGGCGTCCCTCAAACACACGGCCCCAAAATTGGTTATCAAATTCAATTTCTAATCTCAAATACCTCTCTTTTGAACCACATATTGACAAGGTCGAAAATTTTTCACCCTTTGGGGGGTGTTTTGGGGAAGGGGTGATGCCTTAAATACATTGTCCTACATTTGGATATCAAATTCGTATTCTACTCCCAATTCCCTTTATTTGAGCCTCATGTTGCGATGGTTCGTAAAAAATTGCTGTTTGTGGGGTATTTTGGGAAAGGGGTAGGGTAGACCCACAGAATAATAGTCCCAAAAGTGGGTATCAATTCTTGCTCTACCCCCCAATTCCTTTCATTTAAGCCCCACATTGACATGGTTGGTAAATATGCCCGATTTAGGGGTGTTTTGGGGAGTGGGGTGCTCCCCCAACGCGCTCACTTCTCATATATTTGAGCCCCATATTGCCATTGGCCTCAAAATTGGATATCAAATTCGTTTTCTAATCTCAAATACCATTCACTTAAACCCCTTATAGGGTATGGACCCTTAAAGCTATGAATATCAAGCTCCACTGTCTTGAAGACCCAAATTGTCTTGGTGAGCAAATACATCCTACTTGGGGGTTGTTATGGTGGTGGGACGTCCCCTAGACAGTTGGTCCCTAATGTTGATATCAGATATGTGGTCTACTCTCAAATATCCTTGATTGAGCTCCATTTTTCCATAGTCGGCATACATGACCGATTTGGAGGGTGTTTTGGGGGATAGGGTGGCCACTCAGTGACTTGGCTGTGAAAATATAAATCAGATTCGTGTTCTTCTCTAAAAAAAAACCCTTATATGACCCTCATATTGCAATGGTCAGCAAATATTGGGTTGCCCAAAAAGTAATAGCGGATTTTTTAAAAGAAAGTAAATGCATTTTTATTAAAACTTAGAATGAACTTTAATCAAATATACCTTTTTTACACTTTTTTTCTAAAGCAAGCTAAAAGTAACAGTAATCCGCAATTATTTTTTGGGCAACCCAATATTTTCTATTTGGGTGGTGTTATGGGGGTGGCCGGAAGGACACTTTTCCCGAACATTGATATCAGATTCGTGCTTTATTTCGAGGAGGGCCACCGTAGCGCAGAGGTTAGCATGTCCGCCTATGACGCCGAAAGCCTGGGTTCGAATCCTGGCGAGACCAACAGGAAAAATTTTCGATGGTGGTTTTCCGCTCCTAATGCTGGCAACGTTTGTGAGTCACTATGCCATGCAAAACTTCTCTTCAAAGAGGTGTCGCACTACGACATACAGTTCGGACTCGGCTATAAAAAGGAGGCCCCTCATCATTGATCTTCAATTTAAATCGGATTGCACTCATTGAGATGTGAGAAGTTTGCCCCAGTTCCTTAGTGAAATGTTCATGGGCAAAATTTGCATTTTGCATTTGCTTTACTTCGAAAGACCTTTCATTTGAGCCCCATATTGCTATGGTCGTAAATTTTTCTTCTTTGGGGGATGATCTTGGGGATGGGCGCCCCTCCAAACACTTGGTCCCACATCTGGATATCAGATTCGTATTTTACTCGCAAATACCTTTAATTTAAATCCCATATTACCATGGTCAGTAAATAAGTCCTGTTTGAGGGGTGTTTTGGGGAAGCGGTGGACCCCTCAGAAACTTTGTCCCAAATTTGGATATCAGATTCGTATTTTACTCGCAAATACCTTTAATTTGAGTCCCATATTGTTAAGGTCGGTAAATATGTCCGATTTAGAGGTGTTTGGGGATTGGGAGGGTCCCCTAAGCACTTGATCCGACAATTATATATCAGATACGTTTTCTTATCCTTAAAACCTTTCATTTGAGTCCCATATTGCTGTGATTGTTCTAAATATATGTTTGGTGGGTTTTAGGGTGGGGCTGCCCCCCTAGGTACCCCATCCGAAATTTGGACCAAATTTTTATTTTAAGGGTACTATATGAGAGCGCTTAAAATTTCGCCCTAATCGCACCGCCCAACTCCGAGATCTGGAGTTTCTGAAAATTAGGGTGAGGGGGAGGGTCCGCCTCTCCTTCAGATATCAAAAACTGTAGTACCCTATTTTCACCACGGGGTCATTACGCACCATCTGCGAAAATTTCAAGAAAATCGGTTCAGACGTTTCTGAGTTTATAAGGAACACATACAAATAAACAAACGAACACAAATTGTAATTTCGTCATTCAGTTTGTAACTACTCGAAAAATTCGTCTGAGACCCCATAAAGTATATATATTCTTGATCGTCGTGACATTTTATGTCGATCTAGCCATGTCCGTCCGTCTGTCCGTCCGTCCGTCCCTCCGTCTGTCTGTCGAAAGCACGCTAACTTCCGAAGGAGTAAAGCTAGCCGCTTGAAATTTTGCACAAAAATACTTTTTATTAGTGTAGGTCGGTTGGTATTGTAAATGGGCCATATCGGTCCATGTTTTGATTTAGCTGCCGTATGAACCGATCTTGGGTCTTGACTTCTTGAGCCGCTAGAGTGCGCAATTCTTATCCGATTGGGATGAAATTTTGCATGACGTGTCTTGGACGTGTATGGTTCAAATCGGTAATTAACCTGATATAGCTGCCATATAAACCGATCTGGGGTCTTGAATTCTTGAGCCTCTAGAGTGCGCAATTCTTATACCATTGGAATGAAATTTCGCACGACGTGTTTTGTTATGATATACAACCACTGTGCCAAGTATGGTTCAAATCGGTTCATAACCTGATATAGCTGTCATATAAACCGATCTTGGGTCTTGACTTCTTGACTTCTTGAGTCTCTAGAGGGCGCAATTCTTATCCGATTTGAATGAATTTTTGCACGAAGTATTTTGTTATGATATCCAACAACTGCGCCAAGTATGGTTCAATTCGGCTCATAACCTGATATAGCTGTCATATAAACAGATCTGGGGACTTGACTTCTTGAGCTTCTAGAGGGCGCAATTCCTATCAGATTTGGCTGAAATTTTGCATGACGTTTTTTATTTTTCTTTCAACAAATGTGTCTAAAAAGGTTTAAATCGGTTCATAACCTGAAATAGCTGCCATATAAACCGATCTGGAATATTGACTTCTTGAGCCTCTAGAGGTCGCAAATATTATCGGATTTGCCTGAAATTTTGTACGACGGACCCTATCTTGACCATCAACATACGTGTTTATTATGGTCTGAATCGGTCTATAGCCCGATACAGCTCCCATATAAATCGATCTCTATATTTTACTTCTTGAACCCCCAAAGGGCGCAATTCTTATTCGAATTGGCTGACATTTTACACAGGTCTCCAACATATAATATAATTGTGGTCCAAACCGAACCCTATCTTGATATCGCTCTAATAGCAGGGCAAATCTTTTCTTATATCCTTTTTTGCCTAAGAAGAGATGCCGGGAAAAGAACTCGACAAATGCGATCCATGGTGGAGGGTATATAAGATTTAGGCCCGGTCGAACTTAGCACGCTTTTACTTGTTTTTTATCCGATTTCGCTGAAATTTTAAACAATGAGTAGTTTTAGGCCACTTGCCATCCGACCCAAATATGGTATAGATCGGATTGTATTTAGATATAGCTGTCATATAGTCCGGTATGTCGGATAAGGGCTGAAGCTCATACAAACTTTATTTATTACCCGATTTTGTTGAAATTTGAAATACAAAATTTCAAACAAAAATTCAACAGTGACTTATATTTATTAGACCACTCAATGCCCGTGCCGAATTTGTGTGCATAAGTTATCCAATTTTCACCAGATTGTGGCGAAAAGGGGTTTACATATACACCCGAGATGGTGGGTATCCAAACTTAATGCCTTTTTACTTGTTTTTAAGTCCATTGTGATACCACAGTAGCGACAGACCAAGGCTTCTGGCGGGAATCGAACCCACGACCCCTGCACTGGTAATCCAAGCACGCTACCAACTCGGATACCGGGGCACCCAGGCCGAGTCTAACTTTGTACAAACTCCACCGGAAATCTACATAAGTATATCTTATACCAATTTCTTCAACATCAGATCTGTGAATATGGTCACAGATTGTGAGGGGTGTTATGATACTCTATATTTTATAATTCCTCTAAATCGGGTAATAATTATTATTAATTGATAAGAATACCATCAACATATCTGTGTGTGTGTGTGTGTGTATATCAACACTTGCCCTTGATACATTTTTCACTAGAATTGCCATTACAATGCCACAAAAGATATGCAATTCGAATTTGTCTGCTACAGACTAATGAATATTGATTAACACTCTTTCTCTCGGTCTCTTCCTCTCCCTCTCTCCTACTTCACAATTATCCCTCCTAATTGCGCCACAATTTTATTGTAAATAAAAACTGCCAAAAATCCTATTTGTCCAAGATAATCAACTGCCTTTTCGCAAAATTGCTGCCATTGCATATAGAGCATTGAGCCAGGACAAGTCCAAGGATAAAGGACCATGGAATTTCACATTCAACCACATACATGAGCCAACCCTTAGACGACTCTTTTAAGGAGCAGAAAACAAAAAAACACAAGCCAATAAATTGTTATGGCCGACATTGGGCAATTGCTTTGCCATCTATAATGCTGCAGACAAAAAAGCACACAATTCCTATGGCAATTGGCAGTCGGAAAATATTTATGGTCATTATCCATTTGATTGTGTGTGTGTGTGTGTCTCAGCGCTGTGGTTAGTGCCACCACAAGTCCAAGGATCAATTACATCTGTATGTAAGTTTGAGTGTAAATTCGAAACAAATACTCGCATGTTGCAATTGCAAATACATGTTTTATTATTCTGTTACTTTATGAGTGTACTAATGTGTCTTGACTTTTGTTCGAAACATTTGGGAACAATGGTTTATAGGAGAATGGAGTCAACAGTAACCAATCTTGCAAATACAGGATTTTTAGAAATCTAGCCATGTCCGTCCGTCCGTCCGTCCGTCTGCCGTCCGTCCGTCCGTCTGTCCGTTCGTCTGTCCGTCCGTTTTACCGTCGGTTTGTTCGTCCGTCTGTCCGTCCGTCTGTCCGTCCGTCTGTCCGTCCGTCTGTCCGTCCGTCTGTCCGTCCGTCTGTCCGTCGGTCTGTCCGTCGGTCTGTCCGTCGGTCTGTCCGTCGGTCTGTCCGTCCGTCTGTCCGTCCGTCTGTCCGTCCGTCTGTCCGTCCGTCTGTCCGTCCGTCTGTCCGTCCGTCTGTCCGTCCGTCTGTCCGTCCGTCTGTCCGTCCGTCTGTCCGTCCGTCTGTCCGTCCGTCTGTCCGTCCGTCTGTCCGTCCGTCCGTCTGTCCATCCGTCTGACCGTCGATTGGAATTGTAAATGGGCCAAATCGGTCTATGTTTGATATAGCTGCCATATAAACCGATCTTGGGTCTTGACTTCTTGAGCCTCTAGAGGGCGCAATTCTAATCCGATTTGACTAAAAATTTCCACGTAGTGTTTTGATATCACTTCCAACAACTGCACGAAGTATGGTCGAAATCGGTCAATAACCTGATATAGCTGCCATATAAACCGATATTGGGTCTTGACTTCTTGAGCCTCTATAGGGCGCAATTCTTGTCCGATTTCACTGCAACTTTGCACATAGTGTTTTGATATCACTTCCAACTAAGTATGGTTGAAATCGGTGCTAAGTATGGTTGAAATCGGTCCATCACCTGGTATAGCTGCACTATAAAACGATATTGGATCTTGACTTCCTGAGCTTTTAGAAGGCGGAATTCTTATCCGATTTGACTGAAATGTTGCACATAGTGTTTTGATATCACTTCCAACAACTGTACGAAGTATGGTCGAAATCGGTTTATAACCTGATATAGCTGCCATATAAACCTATCATGGGTCTTGACTTCTTGGGGACGCAATTCTCATCCGATTTGGCACAGATTTTGTACAACGGCTTCTCCCATGGCTTTCAATATAAGTGTGCAATATGGTCTGAATCGATCTATAGCTTGGCACAGCTCCCATATAAACCGATCTCCCGATTTTGTTTCTTGAGCCCCTAATCGGACTATAACTTTGTATAGCTCCACCTCCTCCTCCGACCATATTCATTATTCTTTGTTTGCCTAAAAAAGATACTGCGGAAGGAACTCGACAGATGCGATCCATGGTGAAGGGTATGTAAGATTCGGACGGCCGAACTTAGCACGCTCTTACTGTTTATAAGCAGGTTAAGTTCGAAGATGGTCTATATTGGACTATATCTTGATATAGCCCCCATATAGACAGATCGGCCTATTTAGGGTCTTAGGCCCATAAAAGCCACATTTATTATCCAAGTTTGCTGAAATTTGGGACATTGAGTTAAGTTAAACCCCTTGACATACTTCTGCAATATGGCCCTAATCAGTTCAGATTTGAACATAGCTGCCATATAGACCGATCTCTCGATTTAAGGTTTTGGGCCCATAAAAGTCGTATTTATTGTCCGATGTCGCCGAAATTTGGGACAGTGAGTTAAGTTAAACCACTTGACATACTTCTATGGCACATATGGCACAGATCGGTCCAAATTTGAATATAGCTGCCATATAGAGCGATCTCTCGATTTAAGGTTTTGGGTCCATAAAAGGCGCATTTATTGTTCGATTTCGCCGAAATTTGGGACTCTTCGATATTCTACTGCAACTTGGCCCAAATCGGGCCATATTTGGATATAGCTGTCATGTAAATTTAAAGTCGTGATCCCATAAAAGGCGCATTTATAATCGGATGTCACTGAAATTTGACAAATATATTCCAAATCGGAACATTTCACCGGATTTAAAGGTGGTTTACATATATACCCGAGGTGATGGGTATCCAAAGTTCGGCCCGGCCGAACTTAACGCCTTTTTACTTGTTTGTTTCCATTTTTGTACATTGATGCAAAGGAAGCATGTCTCCCTAAGTTATGTTTTTCTAGTAGGCTACGCCTTGGGGCAAATGCACTCGACTTTCATTCCATTCCCATAATTTCCTCTTGCATGCATCCATGCTATGCTTGGGGGTAGGCTTTTCATATTTTAACAAAGCAAAGGCATACATGCACACACACACACATGCAATATGCTGGCATTTATGCTTGCATTGCCCCAGTCCACTATAGATGTACATGAGAATTTTAATTTTTTGTAAATAATTCATTTTCTATTTAATAATGTTCGCTTCATTGGACTGTAAAATGACTGGAGATGGCTGACTGTATTTCCCAAAAAAAAAAAAAAAAAACATTTGTCACCCAACCAATGACAAGACACCAAACATTATAGGCCACAATCATTTCAACTGTGGCTCCATGTCGATTCGCGTTTTGGGTTGGGATGTGAAGTGAAGAGAATGGTGGCAATGGTGCCTTTTGGAAAATTGTTTGCCAGCTTGACAATTTGACAGTCGAAAAGTTAACAACTGCAGTCGTTTTGATTTAGACATGACTGCGATGCCTTTGGTTGCCAAAAATCACTAAAGCATATTAAAAATATGTAAATTTTGTTGTTCATATTTTTTCATCTACAGAGTAGGATGTTGATTTAGGGAAACCATTTGTTACATGGTGTATTGGGGGTAAATTTAAAAATTTGCATTAAAAATTCATAATTTTGAAAAATTGCTAGGTATATGAAGATTACCAACCGATAATAATTGCGACCTCTAGAGGCTGAAGAAGTCAAGATCCCAGATCGGTTTATATGGCAGCTATATCAGGCTATAAACCGATTTAAACCTTATTTAACACTGTTGTTGGAAGTAAGAATAAAATACGTGATGCAAAATTTCGGCCAAATCGGAAAGGAATTGCCCCCTTTAGAAGCTCAAGAAGTCAAGTCCCCAGATCGGTTTATATAGCAGCTATATCAGGTAATGGACCGATTTGAACCATAGTTGGCACATTTGTTGGATATCATAACAAAACGAGTCGTGCAAAATTTCATTCCAATCGGATAAGAATTGCGCACTCTAGAAGCTCAAGAAGTCAAGACCCAAGATCGGTTTATATGACAGCTATATCAGGTTACGGACCGATTTGAACCTCATTTGGCACAGTTGTTAAATATCATAACAAAACAAGTTGTGCAAAATTTCATTCCAATTGGATAAGAAATGCGCCCTCTATAGGCTCAATAAGTCTAGACCCAAGATCGGTTTATATAACAGCTATATCAGGTTATGGACTGATTTTAACCATACTTAGCACATTTGTTAGATATCATAACAAAACACGTCGTGCAAAATTTCAGCCAAATCGGAAAGGAATTGCGCCCTCTAGAGGCTCAAGAAGTCAAGACCCAAGATCGGTTTATATGGCAGCTATATCAGGTTATGCAACGATTTGAACCTCATTTGGCACAGTTGTTGGATATCATAACAAAACACGTTGGGCAAAATTTCTTTCCAATCGGAAAATAATTGCGCACTCTAGAGGGTCAAGAATTCAAGACCCAAGATCGGTTTATATGACAGCTATATCGGGTTATGAACCGATTTAAACCATACTTAGCACAGTTGTTGGATATCATAACGAAACACGTTGTGCAAAATTTCATTCCAATCGGATAGGAATTGCGCCTTCTATAGGCTCAATAAGTCAAGACCCAAGATCGGTTTATATAACAGCTATATCAGGTTATGGACCGATTCGAACCATACTTGGCACAGTTGTTGGATATCATAACAAAACACGTTGTGCAAAATTTCAATTTAATCGGATAAAAATCTAGAGGCTCAAGGATTCAAGACCCCAGATCGGTTTATATGGCAGCTATATCAAAAACAGAGATGCTAAGTTCGAAATTGGGCTTGAATCTCCTATGTAGATAATTCTACCGATCTTACTTTAAATCTGTCTGGGACAAAATCCAGAATTTTCTCTGTTTTTACTCCTTTGTACGCCTTTAACAACTATGGCACACATTACACCAATTTATTAATAATTCCTAAACGGACCAACTTCCCCAGGCTAACTTGAATGCTATTTTGAATCATGCTTACCTCACTCTCTCTCTCTCTCTCTGTACCAAACAATTTCATGCAGACCCATGCGTTCCCCATCGATGGCTATGTCGAACAAATCATTAACAACTGGTCAGTCTAATTAGATTCCAAACACTTCGCAGGCAAATGTGCCATTTAAAGATGATATGAGTGAACATGGCACTCTAATGAAGATGAGCTTCAATGAATTTTCCTTAAAGCCACATGTTTGTAACTCCGTAAACGTATGTGTGTTTGTGTATGGGCAAACATCCATAAAGCTTTCCTAGGCACCGCAAATCCAGCACGCAAGTACAAACGACCAAGCCTACAAAATTCAATGTTCAACGGGGGAAAAAAGAAGAAAAAAAAAGCAAAACCCCTCCAATGGATGCAGGTGTGTTCTACAAATGTAGGCAATTAGGTGGGCATTAGAAACACATATGACCATTTTGGCAGGAGTACTCACTTGGACGTGTGGCCGTGCCCAGCATGGACATTAGCATAAATAGTCATCTACGAATGGTTGTTTCCTGTTGGTCATTTGGTCAGTAAGCAATCAAGGGCCAACATTTCACACTTTTCGTTGTCATCGTCTCTGTGAGATGTCATAATAAATTTCAGGGGCGTAGCTAAGGCAATATAAAAAATTTTATAGAAATTAGAACAAGTAAGAGTGTGCGAAGTTTGACCGGCCCGAATCTTATATACCCTCCACCATGGATTGCATTTGTCGAGTTCTTTGCGCGGTATCTCTTTCTATGTAGGTTTATAGGCGCAATTTGGGGCTTGCCACATCCTTAAAACAATAAAAAAGGACAATATGGGACTTAAGTGAAACTCTTTCGATCAATTCAATATGGGAATCAAAGAAAATATTTGAGGGAGTAGAATTCAAATCTGATATTCAAATTTGGGTTCAAGCTATATCGTGGCATAGTACCATACAAATGTCGCCAGGATTATGAGGGAAAACCACAGCTGAAAATTATTTCTGATGTCCTAAACAGGATTCGAACCCAGGCGTTCAGTGTTTAGGGCGCACACGCTTACTTCTGCGCAACGGTGGTATCTAGATATTGTAAATCAAATGGAATACCATGCATTGTACTAATACTAGCTCCTACTGTCTTATCTACTATAACTCGTATTAATGCCAAATTGTAAAATATTCCGAAAATGTGACCCTTGCACAGATGTGATCACCTTTCATGGAAGAACGCAGACAATTTGTGTTATAAAGGGTGATTTTTTTGAGGTTAGGATTTTCATGCATTAGTATTTGACAGATCACGTGGGATTTCAGACATGGTGTCAAAGAGAAAGATGCTCAGTATGCTTTGACATTTCATCATGAATAGACTTACTAACGAGCAACGCTTGCAAATCATTGAATTTTATTACCAAAATCAGTGTTCGGTTCGAAATGTGTTCATTCACCGTAACGTTGCGTCCAACAGCATCTTTGAAAAAATACGGTCCAATGATTCCACCAGCGTACAAACCACACCAAACAGTGCATTTTTCGGGATGCATGGGAAGTTCTTGAACGGCTTCTGGTTGCTCTTCACTCCAAATGCGGCAATTTTGCTTATTTACGTAGCCATTCAACCAGAAATGAGCCTCATCGCTGAACAAAATTTGTCGATAAAAAAGCGGATTCTCTGCCAACTTTTCTAGGGCCCATTCACTGAAAATGATTTGCAAGCGTTGCTCGTTAGTAAGTCTATTCATGATGAAATGTCAAAGCATACTGAGCATCTTTCTCTTTGACACCATGTCTGAAATCCCACGTGATCTGTCAAATACTAATGCATGAAAATCCTAACCTCAAAAAAATCACCCTTTATGTTACATTATAGCACAAATTACCCCTCTCCCTCTGACTCTTAAACGGACTATGTCCCTGATTCCAATCTTTCTGCCACATGTATATCCTTTGCTTCAAGTTTCCATTGGACATATTCCATTCAACTGAATGCAAATGAGCGTCCTGTTAAGCTTGTTTGCCCTATACAAACTGCATCCAAGGCTGCATAGTTACTGTACATCGGTAATTGTAAAACGACAGAAATCCCATAAAACTGCATTAAAATCGACTTGCAATTGTCATTCACTTTCTCCTTCTCTCTCTCTCCCTTCCAATTCTGTTTTTACAGCTACGTTGCAATCTACTTTGGGCTATTACGATGAAATGACATAGTGTCTGAAACATACGATCGTAAACTGATTTTTTGCAAGGTCAGCATTTTAAAGGTAACACGTTTGAATGTGGTCATAAGGTTTGAATAGGTAAGAAAAGCTGCTTTGGGATGATAGAAATAAAGTAGAAAAACTTCTTCATATATTTGCGTATTTTAGACGAGCTAAATGACTAATTGAATGCTGCACACAAAGGGGAGATTACCAAATTAGTTTTGAGAAAAAAAAAATTGGCACATTTTTACTACTGACATTATTTTTACTACCTGAGCCTCTAGAGGGCGTAATTCTGATACGATTTTGTTGAAATTTTGCACAGTCACTATATAAACGACTCACAACGTACGTGCGAAATATGGTCTGAACCTATCACTTATCCGAAGCCACCCTTTATCTGACTATGGCCCATAATATTTATGGCAACTCTGTGCATTATTATCATTACCAACTTTTAAAATTCAATTCCTTGGTGGTCGAAAGAGGCGTCACTGGGTCTTGGTATTGCAGTCATAAACCGAATGGATACAAGGTCAGGAGCTTTAAAGCCATCTTAATCGATTCAACAACACCCCATATCCTCATGAATGCATTATGCAAATGAGAAGATGTGCAACTAAAACGATGCTTATTAAGGTGTGGGTGCATGATTGTGTGCTCTCGTGTGTGTGTGTGTGTATGTGTGTGGCCAATGAATGAATTATAGGAATAAGTACAGCTTTTATTTATGGCATAGTTTCGCCCATGGAGCAAGAATTTTTCCATTTCTGAAGAACTGAAGTGAATGGCATTTTATTTTAAAATTGGGAAATTTACCGAAAGTGTGTCAACATGATACTCGTAATTAATCTAAAAGGAATTACGGTTGTATAGAAAACTTATGGCTATCGGATGAGTGCATAGAATGTTTTGCATGCTGAATTTAAGTCAAATTTGAAAATAAATAATGCATTTAGCTGCATATGAATCCAGGTCACAAGATTGGTGTATATAGGAATTATGGCTAAACACAAGAAGCAAAATCGGGAGATTGGTTTATATGGGAGCTGTAGCAAGCTATTGATTGATTCAGACCATATTAGACACGTATCTTGGAGGTCATGAGAGAAGCCGTTGTACAAAATTTCTTCCAAATCGGATGAGAATTACGCCTTCTAGAGGCTCAAGAAGTGAAGATCCCTGATGGGTTTATATGGCAGCTATATCAGGTTATTAACCGATTTACGCCATACTTAGCACTGTTATTGAAAATCATTACAAATCTTTTCGTGCAAAATTTTAGCCAAATCGGATGATAATTGCGCCCTCTAGAGGCTGAAGAAGTCAAGATCCATGATCGGTTTATATGACAGCTATGCCAGATTATGAACCGATTTGAATCATACTTAACACACTTGTTGGATATCATAACAAAACACGTTGTGCAAAGTTTCAGTCAAATCGGAAGAGAAATGCGCCCTCTAGAGGCTCCAGAAGTCAAGACCCAAGATCGGTTTATATCGCAGCTATATCAAAACATGGACCGATTTAAACAATACTAAGCGCAGTTGTTGGAGGTGCTATCAAAACACCACGTGTAAAATTTCAGTCAAAACGGACGAGAATTGCGCCCTCTAGAGGCTCAAGAAGTCAAGACCCAAGATCGGTTTATATGGCAGCTATATCAAAACATGGACCGATTTGGCCCATTTACTATCCCAACAGA
Organism: Stomoxys calcitrans; assembly: GCF_963082655.1. NCBI lineage: Eukaryota > Metazoa > Arthropoda > Insecta > Diptera > Muscidae > Stomoxys > Stomoxys calcitrans. Next base: position 194,669,313 of record NC_081554.1, on the reverse strand, counting down.
CCTACACTACTATAAAGAATTTGTGGAAAATTTCAAGCATCTAGCTTTACTCCTTCGAAAGTTAGCGTGCTTTCGACAGACAGACGGACGGACGGACGGACATGGCTAGATCGGCTTAAAATGTCACGACAATCAAGAAAATATATACTTTATGCGGTTTTAGACGCATATTTCGAGGTGTTACAAACAGAATGACGAAATTAGTATACCCCCATCCTATGGTAGAGGGTATAAAAATTGTGACTTAACCCGACGTACAGATAGACAGAGACAACGACAGACAGACAGATCAACAACGCTATATGTCATGTAAACCAAAAATCCATATACATTACAGCATCTCTCAGGTCCATATTTCATTTGTTATCCGAAGTGTTTTAGTTTTATATCCCCTTCTAAAGTTCCCTTTAAATATGTAAAAGTTCATGACATATTTAGTCTCCCCTATTGATACTAAAATTGTTGGCGGTGAATTCTTGATAGATTCACTTTAAATCCCCTTAGCATACAGGCAGCCAGTTTGGTATGATGGCAAAGCCAATGTGAATTTTTACCCCAATTGCCAAAGTCCTCTTACTCTCTCTCTCTCTCTCTCTCTCTCTCCCTGTCTCTCATTCTCTAGATGCTGTAGCGGGATTACTTTAGCCATTGGTTTGCATTGCCAGTGCACACACACACCCACACACACATATATTCTCATACACCTATGCATGTGTGTAGTATGGCACTCTTTCGCCACTCATTCAGCAACTATTTAGCAATATTTCACGCTACATGAATAACTCTTAACTTGAGTATGTGGTCGTTGGCGGTTCATACCCCTTTGCCATGATTTAAAGTGTTAGGGGTGATGGGGGCGGGAGGAGGACTTGTAAGGAAATTATTATGTGGCATTCGTAAGTTACACAATCTCCTACCAACTCGCCTGAGAATATAGTTTTAATATTCAACAGCGAATGTAAAACAATTTAAACAACAAACTTTATGCCACATGAGCGTAACGACAAGCAGAGGCAAAATTTATAAGTCAACAATACTGTATGGCATACATATATGGAGGTACAGAAGGTCGTATAAGCCCAATAATGACACTAGAATGGTAATATGGATATATGAAAATGGGCGAAAATGCCAGCACCCACACCCACAAATTTGGAAAATTTTATAGAAAACAAGAGTATGAAATTGAATATTTCATAATATGAACATTTGCATCATTTTTATAACCTCCATCATAGAATCTTTATGACCCTATAATGATTTCATACTCTTGATCGGCATGATATTTTAGTTCGATCTAGGTCGATGATTCCCATAGTTAGACAAATTCTACAACTTAAAAGTCCCCAACTGAACCCAAGTCACCACCCATGAATGGATAAAGGAGTCTCGAAATTCCTCCTCTTCCTCCTTCCTCTAATTCATCCACCAATGATTTGGTTGAGGTTTTTATTAAAGCAGTTTGTTGTGTTGAGCCCGTCGCAGTTCGGAGGGCGGCATTCTAACAGATCTGAATATTATTCCACTGCGTGTCACAGAGCTGGCGAGACAACTTACCATAGACCGGCCCAATTGCTTTGTACGTGGTCAACAAAGTTTCTATGTCAGCACCCCCAGTGGAGGACCTTGTTTCTACTTTTGACTTTATCACAAATTGCTGTGGCATTGCGTGGGGAGAATGTGTAAGAGCTGTCAAATGTGACGATAAGTATTTTTCGACACTTGATGGTCGGAATCAATTCTCCATCGACCATTTCATTCAGTTCAGCATTCACCTCACTCATATTTGTAGTGAACAGTGTGGCTGAAGATTTGGTGGCAGATGTCTTCAGATTTCTTGCAGCGAAATATGAGGCAAGTTCGTTGAGGTAGACGTTCAACCTATCGCAGATGTCAACAATGGGTCGGGGGTACACTATTCCATCTGGGGAGGCGGATAGGTAGAGGTTAAACAGTGACGAAGATATTCTCCCGCCTTGGGGAACTCCCAGTTTCACCTTACGGTGCTTCGACTTCTTATCCCTGAACTCCAAAAATGACTTTCGACTACACAGATAATTTGCGACCCAGTATTTCAGACCTGGCTGGAGGGACGTATTGACGATGTCCTCAAATAGTTTGGCATAGCTGACCGTGTCGAATGCCACGAGGAATGTCCTATCTATGCCGTCTTGAGGGAGAGCATCCTACGATGCTTTTCGACTTCTTATCCTTAAATTCGACAAATGACTGGCGACCACAAAGATAATTTGCGACCCAGTGTTTCAGGCCTGGCTGGAGGGACGTATTGGCGATGTCCTCAAATAGTTTGACATGGCTGACCGTGTCGACTGCCTTTAATAGGTCCAGTGCCACAAGCACCGTCCCATCACATGGCCTGGGCTGATTGAAGCCATGACAAATGTTTGCGGTGATGGCATGCAAGGCAGTTGTTGTGCTACACAGGTTTCGAAATCCATGGCGATCCTGAAATCCATATCCCTGAACTCCAAAGATGACTTTCGACAGATAATTTGCGACCGAACGTTTCAGGTCTGGCTGGAAGAACGTATTGGCGATGTCCTCAAATAGTTTGGCATGGCTGACCGTGTCGAGTGCCTTCGATAGGTCCAGAGCCACGAGGACTTTCCCATCTATGTCCTCTGGGGAGAGAGCACCTTATATTGCTTTTCGACTTCTTATCCTTAAATTTCACAAATGACTGGCGACGACACAGATAATTTGCTACCCAGCATTTCAGGACTGGCTGGATGGACGTACTGACGATGTCGACTGCTGTCCAGTGCCACGAGTACTGTCCTATCACATGGCCTAGGCTGATTGAATCTACGGTGATGTCATGCATGACAGTTGTTGTGCTATGCAGCTTTCGAAATCCATATTGATCTTTGGCGAATGGAAATTCTCAAACGACGCTCGGGAGGAGTTGAGCTTCAAGCGTCTTGGATACTGGTGATAGAAGGGAGATCGGTCTGTAAGACTGACAGGTCGAGGACAGTTGTAAGTTACTCAGCTCCGTCGGGGCTAAACGCTTTCGATAATTTGGGGCCACGGATGACAATCGTAACTTCGTCCATGGTAAATTGTGATGGCTGTCCATCGGCTCGGAGACCACGTATACGACGAATGGCTCTCCTCCTAGCCCTGTCACTCTCGGGATACACTATAAATTGAAGGTTGAACAACCAGGCATATCTCTTCCGACCGGTCACAGTTGCGTGACTAAGTTCCTGGCAAACTTCTCACCAATCAATGAGTGCTGTCCGATTCAATTTTAAGCTAAAAGGGACCTTCTTCTTATAGCCAAGTCGGAACGGCGTGCCGAAGAGCGACACCTCTTTGGGGAGAAGTTTTTACTTGGCAAAGTACCCCCACAAATGTCACCAGCATTAGGAGGGGATAACCACCGCCAAAAAAAAAATTTCCGATGTTTCTGCCAGGATTCGATCCCAGGCATTCAGTGTCATAGGCGGACATGCTAACCTCTGCGCTACGGTGGTCTCGTTGACTACCCTGTTTATTTACAGATTCAGTTCGCTGATTCTGGGGTTAGTGGGGTCCGTGCCACGAATCTCATCACGCTCGTCTGCGAGTGCCACTGCCTGCGCCGGGAAATTGGGCTGCTCTTGGGGTATTCGATCGACTGGTATACAGCGAGCGGCTGCTGCCTCAATGATGTCTTGTAATTTCCTCTCAGCAACTAGAACATTCAATGGGGGTTTGTTCACTAAAGCGGCGATTGCTGTATTCTCCCAATCGGCATTCTTCTGATTGAAAAACGTCCGGCGCTCAGAGATTATGAAGACCGGTGGTCGGTCGATTGTGAGAATTATGGGTAGGTAGTCTGATCCCAAAGATATGACAGCTTGCCAGGATACGTCAGCGATTGCTGTATTCTCTGAAACTGACCCAATCGGCCATTTTCTGGTTGATAAACGTCCGGCGCTCAGAGTTTATGTAGTCTGGTGGTCAGTCTATGGTGAGAATTATGGGGAGGTAGTCTGATCCCCAAGAAATGACGGCTTATATGAATAAGGAGTTCAAGGGATTCAATGGAAATGTCTGGCGAGCTACTGCACATCCTCGTAATTCTGGTGGGGACATCCTCATTAACCTGCAAAACGTGAAGCCTTCAATCTGCTCTGCCTTAGCTATGTCCTGCTGGTCGTTACCTAGGGGAGAATGCCATGAAACGTGACGCGCATTAAAATCTCCTAGAACCAGACGATTATGGCCAAACAGTAGCCCATTTATCTCAGGCTTGTAAATTTGGCCATTAACTGGGTGACTACTAAAGGTGTGTCACTAGTAGGTCACGTGATTCGAGAGTGAAATACAAATCTAATCACGTGATCTTACTTGAACGTGAATCACGACTCACAACGGTTTATACGAGAGGTAAATCAGGTTATAGACCGATTTGGACCGTATTTTGCACAGTTGTTGAAAGTCAAATGTGCAAAATTTTAGCCAAAGCGGATGAAAATTTAGGCTTCCAGGGGCTCCAGAAGTCAAATCGAGAGATCGGTTTTTATGGGAGCTATATAAGGTTATAGACCGATTCGGATTGTACAGTTGTTGGAAGTCATAACGAAACACTACGTGCAAAATTTCCACGAAATCGGAAAAAAGTTGCGGCTTTTAGGGGATCAAGCAGTCAAATCGGGAGATCGGTTTTTATGGGAGCTATATCCAAATCTGATCCGATAAGGCCCATTTGCAATCCCCAACGCAATGCACATTTTGCCCATGAACATTCCACTAAGGAACAGGGGCAAACTCCGATTCAAGTTTTAGGTTCAATGATAAGGGGCCTCCTATTTATAGCCAAGTCCGAACGGCGTGCCGCAGGGCGACACCTCTATGGAGAGAAGTTTTACATGGAATACTACCTCACAAATGTTGCCAGCATTAGGAGGGGAAAACCACCGCTGAAAATGTTTTCTGATGGTCTCGCCAGGACTCGAACCCAGGCGTTCACCTTCATAGGCGGACATCCTCTGCGCTACGGTAGCCTCCTCAATATTAAGTATCCGTGCAAAACTTCAAGCGGCTATCTTTACGCGTTCAACCGCCATCGCGATTTCGACAGACGGACGAACGGACGGACATGGCTAGATCTACTCAGAATGTAGAGACGATCAAGAATATATATACCCTATGGGGTCTTAGACGAATATTTCGAGGTGCTTCTAACGGTATGACTAGGTTAGTATACCACCATCCTATGGTGGTGGGTATGTGAAGTCGGCTCCCTTCGACTTTTGCCTTTTCTTATTGGTTTTATTTTTAAACAAAGGCCATTTTCATGTTATTTTGCTCTTGACGCAGATCCAGATTTGCCTACAGCTATCATATGTGGATTTAGTTATGGTCTATATGTCCTAATGTGTATTGAGAGCGCTTGTGACTGTAGTACAACATTAATGATATGCATGAGTTAATGCAAAACTTGAAGGTAGGAAGGATGATGTGAAAACAATCGGAGGTTCGAGTGTCGGTCTCCTTCTGGTAGGTAGGTAGGTAGGTGAGACTCAAATGGGGATAGGTGGTTGGATGTATGGTTGGATAGTTCGCTGTGAGTAAACATTAACGAGGCTGCAAGGGGTAAACAATGATGAAGTTTTAAGATGGAAATTTATGAATTTAATTTTTCAAAATGCGAATAGACAAATGCGCTGAATGAGAAATGCATACATTTTGACAAAAGGGTTTTATAAGTAGGAAAAAGTAGGATATTTTGGAAGATGAGTAAAAAGTCGGAGGATGATGAAAGAACTTAGCTTCCAACAAGTAAAAGCTTGCTAAGTTGGGCCGGGCCCAACATATGTATTGGGTTGCCCAAAAAGTAATTGCGGATTTTTCATATAGTCAGCGTTGGCAAATTTTTTCACAGCTTGTGACTCTGTAATTGCATTCTTTCTTCTGTCAGTTATCAGCTGTTACTTTTAGCTTGCTTTAGAAAAAAAGTGTAAAAAAAGTATATTTGATTAAAGTTCATTCTAAGTTTTATTAAAATGCATTTACTTTCTTTTGGGCAACCCAATATATACCCTCCACCATTGATAGCAATTACCAAGTTCTTTGTCCCGTATCTGTATAAAATTGTCATGCTATTGGAGCTATAATAGGTTATGAAACGATTCCATACGATATTTGATTAGGATATCGGAGACCACGGTAGAAGTCATTATGCAAAATGTCAGCAAATCTGATAAGAATTGCATCCTATAGGGGCTCAAGAAGTATAATCGGGCGATCGGTTTGTATGATGTAATGGACTGATGAAGACCATATTTGGCACGTATATTGAAGATTATAGGAAAAGCCTTTGTTGAAAACTTTCAGCCACATTTGAAACGGGTAATAATTACGCCCTCTAGAGGCTCAAGAAGTCAAGAGCCAAGATCGGTGTATAAGGAAGCTATTTTAAAACATAGACCGATAAGACCCATTTACAATCCGACCCCCATCCAATGGTGGTGGGTATAATTGTCTGAAATACCAATTCAATAAAGTTTATAAAGTAAGGTTTGAAGTAGGTTTAAGTATGCGTTTTCACTTATTTTGTTGTACCTTTTTGTATACCAACCACCATAGGATGGGGGTATACTAGTCTACTCATTCCGTTTGTAACACCTCGACATATTCACCTAAGATCCTATAAAGTATTATTTTTTACCGACTCGACATTCGAGGTAGCCATGTCCGTCCGTCCGTCTGTCTGTCGAAATCATGATAGCGGTTGAACGCGTACAGCAAGACGCTTGAAATTTTGCACAGATACTTAGTATCGATTTAGGTCATTGGGGATTGTAAATGGATCATATCGGTTTAGATTTAAAAATAGCTCCCATATAAACCCATTTCCCGATTTGACTTCTTAAGCCCCTAGAAGCCGCAAACTTTTTTCGATTTAGCTCAAATTTTGCACAAAGTGTTTTGTTACGGCTTCCAACACCTGTGCTCAGTAAGATTCAAATCGGTCTAAGACCTGGTATAGCTCCCATACAAACCGATCTCCAGATTTGACTTCTTAAGCCCCTACAAGCCGCAATTTTTGTTCGATTTAGCTAAAATTTTGCATTAAGTGTTCTGTTATGTCTTCCAACAACTGTACTAACTTCGGGTCAAGAACCTGATGTAGCTCCCATACAAACCGATTTAACTTCTTGAGCCCATATAAGCCGCAATTTTTATCCGATTTGGCTGAAATTTCGCATACGATGTTCTGTTAAGTTTTCCAACAACTTTGCGACATATAGACCAAATTGGTCTGTTACCTGATATAGCTCCCATATAAACCGATCTCCCGATTGGATTTCTTGAGTCTTTACAAGCCGCAATTTTGACCGATTTTGTTAAATTTTGCATATGGTGTTCCGTTATTACTTCCAACAACTGTGACAAGTACAGTCCAAATCGGTCTAAAACCTGATATAACTCCCATATAAACCGATATCCCATATAAATCCGTCCGTCCGTACGCCCATCTGTCGAAAGCAGGTAAACTTTCGAAGGAGTAAAGCTATACGCTTGAAATTTAGCACAAATATATCTTATTAGCTTAGGTCGTTTGGGATTGTAAATGGGCCAAATCGGTCCATGTTTTGATATAGCTGCCATATAAACCGATCTTGGGTCTTGACTTCTTGAGCCTCTAGAGTGCGCAATTCTTATCCGATTAGAATGACATTTTGCACCACTTGTTTCGTTATGATATCTAACCACTGTGCCAAGTATGGTTCAAATCGGTCCATAACCTGATATAGCTGCCATATAAACCGATCTTGGGTTTTGACTTCTTGAGCCTCTAGAGGGCGCAATTCTTATCCGATTGGAGTGAAATTTTGCACGAAGTGTTTCGCTATGATTTCCAACAACTGCGCTTAATAAGATTCAAATCGGTCCATAACCTGATATAGCTGTCATATAAACCGAACTTGGGTCTTGACTTCCTGAGCCTCTAGTAGGGCGCAATTCTTATCCGATCGGAATGAAATTTTGCACGACGTTTTGGCTCTGACTTCCAACAACTGTGCTTAATTAGATTAAAATCGGTCCATAACCTGATATAGCTGCCATATAAACCCATCTGGGATCTTGACTTCTTGAGCCTCTAGAGGGCGCAATTCTTATCCGATCGGAATGAAATTTTGCACTACGTGTTTCGCTATGATTTCCAACAACTGAGCTTAATAAGATTCAAATCGGTCCATAACCTGATATAGCTGTCATATAAACCGATCTTGGGTCTTGACTTCTTGAGCTTCTAGAGGGCGCAATTCCTATCCGATTTGGCTGAAATGTTGCATGACGTATTATATTATGACTTTCAACAACTGTATCAGATAAGGTTCAAATATGTCCATAACCTGATATAGCTGTCATATAAACCGATCTTGGGTCTTGAATTATTGAGCCTCCAGAGGGCGCAATTCTCACCCGATTTGGCAGAAATTTTGTACAACGGCTTCTCTCATTACCATCAACATGCGTGTTTGTTATAGTCTGAATAGGTCTGTAGCCTGATACAGCTCCCATATAAATCGATCTCTCTATTTTACTTTTTGAGCCCCCAAAGGGCGCACTTCTTATTCGAATTGGCTGACATTTTACACAGGTCTCCAACATATAATTTAATTGTGGTCCGAACTGGACCATATCTTGATATCGCTCTAATAGCAGAGCAAATCTTTTCTTTTTTACTTTTTTTTTTTTGCCTAAGAAGAGATGCCGGGAAATAACTCGACAAATGCGGTTCATGGTGGAGGGTATATAATATTCGGCCCGGCCGAACTTAGCACGCTTTTACTTGTTTTATTTTAGTTACGGTAGGTATGTTAATAAGAACTTTCAGATTTACAAAATGTTTAGCCTTAATTTTTCTCAAAATGTCTTGCTAATATAATTCTTAAACGCTCACTTCCTGCTACAACATATCAGTTCAATGACTTGGGCACCCTTAAAGCAACAAAATCGGCAGGGCGAAGCCTTCATTGAGATGAGCACTCCGCCACAACTTCAACTCATTTGAATATTCCCTTAAAAAGTTATTCACACACAACCATCTTTAACTTAGAAATAAATCCAAAAGCCTGAGGTTAACGCCGTTTCAGCGTCTAATAACCAAAGCGGCAAATGCTATGTTGGCGGCGTTGATTCCCCACAACCCGTATGATGACACTGCAATCAGTTGTTGGATGGCACGACTCGTTTGGAGTCAAAGTGCACCACATGCTCGTCTTCATGTTCATCTTTGCAGCTCCATGCTTCAATTATACATAAATATTTTATGCATAATAAAATTCAATTCCACATTCATTTTCACATGCAAATCAAATTCGAGTCGTTCTCCTGTAGCAATGCGGCATCTCTCGGTCTCCTTCACAGGTCTACTCTATCATTATCGAAGCGTATGCATGAATTCATGAAAGGAAAGAAAAAAAAAAAAACATCGGCATGAAGGCGACGATAACAAGAGTCACGACATAATCGTCAACTTCATTTTACCATATTCAAGCCAAGTTTCAATGTGGCAATAAGAAAATAAGAAGAAGAAGAAGAAGAAAAAAGACCACCAAGAGATAACATAAGCAAGTTATGGCAAATCAATTTTGAAAGCGAATATGAGTTTTTGCGTGAAGATTGTATGGCAACAGAGGAAAGAGCCAATGTTCTAATAGCGTTTTTAAATTAAAAAGGTTGTGAATAAAAAAATCAAGAAAGGTAGGTCAAAAGTCGGGAGGGGCCTATTATAGAATACCCCACACTTGTCTATTAGTATGTTTAGTTTTAGGTTATATGAGTAGTCCATCCCAAAAATGTCAGTTCAGTCCGGTCCATTGTGATAAATGGGTATGAAAAGAAGAAACAAGTAAAAATGTGCTAAGTTCGTGCGGGCCGAATCTTATATACCCTCCACCATTGATCGCATTTGTCGAGTTCTTTTCCCGGCATCTCTTCCTGCGCAAAAAAAGGATAAAAGAAAAGATTTGCTCTGCTATTACAGCGATATCAAGATATTAGATTGTGGTCCCGTACGGACCACAGTTAAAATTATATGTTGGAGACCTGTGTAAAATGTCAGCCAACTTGAATAAGAATTTCGCCCTTTGGTGGCTCAAGAAGTAAAATAGAGAGGTCGGTTTATATGGGAGCTCTATCGGGCTAAAGACCGATTCAGACCATAATAAACACGTATGTTGATGGTACAAAATTTCAGGCAAATCGGATAATAATTGCGACCTCCACAGGTTCAAGAAGTCAAGATCCCAGAATGGTTTATATGGCAGCTACATTAGGTTATGAAGCGATATGAACCATACTTGGCACGTTTGTTGATATCATAACGAAATACTTCGTGCAACACTTCATTTAAATCGGATAAGAATTGCGCCCTCTAGAGGCTCAAGGAATCAAGACCTAAGATCGGTTTATATGGCAGCTATATCGGGTTATGCACCAATTTGAACCTAAATTAGCACAGTTGTTGAAAGTCATATCGAAACACATCGTGCAAAATTTCATTCTAATCGGATAAGAATTGCGCCCTCTAGAAGTTCAATAAGTCAAGTACCCAGATCGGTTTATATAACAGCTATATCAGGTTATTGACCGATTTGCACCATACTTGGCACAATTGTTGGATATTATAACAAAACACGTCGTGTAAATTTTCATTCAAATTGGATAAGAATTGCGACCTCTAGAGGCTGAAGAAGTCAAGACCCAAGATCGGTCTATATGACAGCTATATCAGGTTATAGACCGATTTAAACCATACTCGGCACAGTTGTTGGATATCATAACAAAACCAGTCGTGCAAAATTTCATTCGAATCGGATAAGAATTGCGCCCTCTAGGAGCTCAAGAAGTCAAGACCCAAGATCGGTTTATATGGCAGCTATATCAGGTTATGGAGCGACTTAAACCATACTTGGCACAGATTTTGGATATCATAACAAAACACGTCGTGCAAAATTTCATTTAAATCGGATAAGAATTGCGCCCTCTAGTGGCTCAAGAAATCAAGATCCAAGATCGGTTTATATGGCAGCTATATCAGGTTATGAACCGATTTAAACCATACTTGCAAGAGTTATTGGATATCATAACAAAACACGTCGTGCAAAATTTCATTCCAATCGGATAAGAATTGCGCCCTCTAGAGGCTCAAGAAGTCAAGACCCAAGATCGGTTTATATGGCAGCTATATCAGGTTATGGACCGATTTCCACCATACTTAGCACAGTTATTGGAAGTCGCTTCGAAACACGTCGTGCAAAATTTCATTCCAATCGGATAAGAATTGCGCCCTCTAGAGGCTCAAGAAGTCAAGACCCAAGATCGGTTTATATGGCAGCTATATGAAAACATGGACCGATGTGGCCCATTTACAATCCCAACTGACCTATACTAATAAGAAGTGTTTGTGCAAAATTTCAAGCGTCTAGCTATACTCCTTCGAAAGTTAGTGGGCTTTCGACAGACAGACGGACGGACATACGGACGGATGGACAGACGGACGGATGGACATATGGACGGACGGACAGACGGACGGACATGGCTAGATCGACATAAAATGTCACAACGAAAAAGAATAAGTTTATCCTTTATAGGGTCTCAGACGAATATCTCGAGTAGTTACAAACACAATGACGAAATTAGTAAACCCCCATCCTATGGTGGAGGGTATAAAAATACAGATATTGATTTGAAACTTCGATCAGATTCTTGTTTTGTCCATAAGCAGGTTAAGTTCGAAGATGGACTATGTTGGACTATATCTTGATATAGCCCCCATATAGACCGATCCTCCGATTTAGGGTCTTAGGTCCATAAAAGCCACATTTATTGTCTGATTTTGCTGAAGTTTGGGACAGTGAGATGTGCTAGGCCCTTCGAACTATTTCGTTAATTTGGGTATAGCTGACATATATACCGATCCTCCGATTTAGAGTCTTAGGACCATAAAAGCCAGATTTATTATCCGATTTTGCTGACATTTTGGACAATGAGTTGAGATAGGCCCTTCGACATCCTTCGTTAGTTTGGGTCAGATCAGTCCAGATTTGGTTATAGTTGCCATATAGACCGATCCTCCGATTTAGGGTCTTGGGCCCATAAAAGCCACATTTACTATCCGATTTTGCTGAAATTTGGGACAGTGAGTTGTGTTTGGCCCTTCGGCATCCTTCGTTAATTTCGCCCAGATCGGTCCAGATTTGGTTATATCTGCCATATAGACCGATCTCTCGATTTAAGGTCTTGGGCCCATAAAATGCGCATTTTTTGTCCGATTTCGCCGAAATTTGGAACAGTGCTTTGTGTTAGACGCTTCGACATTTTTCTGCAACTTGGCCCAAAGCGGTCCAGATTTGGATATAGCTGCCTTGTAGACCGATATCTCGATTTATGGTCTTGGCCCCATAAAAGGCGCATTTATTTATTATCCGATTTCACTGAAATTTGGAACAGTGCTTTGTGTTAGACTTTTCGACATCCGTGTCGTATATGGTTCAGATCGGTTTATTTTTAGATATAGCTACTGTACTTATTAGTATTTGGTCCAAATCGGAACATATTTCGATATAACTGGTATGGGACATAAGGTATGCAATTTTCACCGGATTTTGATGAAAGGTGGTTTACATATGTACCCAAGGTGGTAGGTATTCAACGGCGAAAACATCAGAAAACAAGTAAAAAGGCGTTCTTTTTACTTGTTTAAAATCCAGGTATTCAGCAACATTCGCTGACATGCTTACCTCGGCGTTACGATGGCCTCTAATATCACCTTTTTCCATATTTCTGAGCATTTCGTCGGTGGCTGCCTTTGAGTGTTGCAGGTTTAACTGCACCAGCCCAAGGCAACCCCTTCCCCCTAACTCTTTGGGCCTCCTCGTGGTTATCGGTCGGCTGTACCAATCTCCTTGCCAGGTCTTTAGTTGTGTCATATTTTCTGCAACAATCTTGATTCAACAGACCATACCATTATCATTCATGACAGTAGGGAGGATCCACACTCTCGCAACGTCGTCCGTAGGGCGATTTCGTCGACCTGGACAAGCATTATACTAGGCCAAAGAGGGTCTAGGGCACTGATGCTATTCGAAATCCTTTCTCGTTTCCGCAACCAATGATCTTGACCCATTTTTGGGCTTCGCCATTTTGCGCCATCGAATTCTGTGAAGAAGTGATCAGCATCCTATCCGTCCTTCTCCTCAATTATCACCCATCTGTCAGTTGATAACAGGCCTACGAGATCGCTTCGGTTCAGGATAGCCACTTGTAGTTCACTGAACGCCTGGGTTCGAATCCTGGCGGGAACATCAGAAAAGATTTTTCAGTGATGACTATCTCCTCCTGATGCTGTCGACATTTGTGAGATGCTGTTCCATTCGGTACAGCACCATGCGAAGAAAAAAACTTCTCAACAAAGAAGTGTGGCATTGCTCTACGCCATTCGGAATTGGCTACTAGAAGGAGGCTCTTATCATTGGGCTGAAATTTGAATCGGACAGTACTCATTGAACAGTTTTCCTCTGTTCATTAAAGGAATGTTAATGGGCAAATTTTCATTGTGCATGGATCTTTAAAGTTGAAGGCTCTAGACCTTCCATCTTCTTCAGATATGGTAGCGAGCGTTGTTGGTAATTGAGTGAATATTGGGATGTATTGTCTCACATGAGGTTGGGACCTGCGGATATTGCATCCCTGCCGAACCCATGGGTGCGGGTGGATTCGCAGCAGTGGTCCACTGGGCCAACTGCGGATTAATTTCGTTAAATATTTTCGCTCTTCTTTGTTTCGTTTGTCTTTTTGAATGACCAATCCTAATTAGTCATAAGCTTTGCTAGATTCAACATCTGTCCAATTATAAATTTTACACTTCTCTAGCATTAACTGGCAGCATGTTTTTTTAGTTTTTCCGGCAAGTCCTAAAGCGAACCAATTACAGTCAACCACAGTTAATTGTTTTTCACTTCTGTAGTCCTTTAGTTGCCAATTGAAGGAGTTTTTTCTTTCTTGTTGACAACTTTTTGGGGTAGTTTGTTGGCATTTAGGTCTCAAATTTATTTTTGCCACCACCCTCTGCATCATTGATGTCCTTTGGTGTTATTTTTTGTTTTCTTTGCGGTGTTTTTTCGTTTCTTTCTTTCCCCCATAATTGCAGTAAATTGATATTGTCCTTGTTCGCGCTTTGCCTACAACCAAATAAACAGACATTTGTATGTTTTTGTTTTGCTCTTCTCTTGGATGCTTTTATAAGCCAACTTTTTTGTTGTGAAGGGGGGCTAGTAGCCACTTAACTGTTGATGTTTTTCTGCGTCTGTCGCGCTTGTTGGCTGCAAGGATGCGAAGGGTGCGAAATAGTGCAATATCACAATGTCCTGAATATTGCTCAAGTGTGTGCATCCTCAAACATGTTCACGGACCAAAAGCCAGAGATGCCAGTCTTGGCTTTATCAGGGAAAACATAAAAGTAGAAAATTGGTAAAGTTTCTAATAAATTTTTGACAAGAAATGATTTTCAGGGAAATTTCAGAAGAATTTCAATGGTTTATCAAGAACTGTCTTGGGCACAGAAAACATTAACGGCCATGTCAATAGCTTTACGTTGGTAATACAAGGGTTTTTTCTAAGTAGCTTTCCTTCCTAAAATTCTTAAACTTTTGAAAGCGACAACCCTATTCGCATCTGTTCAGGCTATTTTCCTTTCTTCGCTTGCTTTCCCATCATCATGGTATCATCCATATTCGCTATATTGTCATATTGTTATGCCATGCCATTTATACGGCCCATTTACTCTACAGAGCTACGCTTCTTTGTTGATTTAAACATTTTGCTCCTTTGTTTGGTGGGGTAGAGATAGATATTCGCACAAGGCATGGTATTCGATTTACCACTACGACCTCTCTCTAGCCAACACAGAGTGTATTCCATGGCAGGACCCCCAAGTCATATCCCTGTCTGTTTGGTTGAAGGGCAATGGGCGATGGGCGTTGGGCAAAATAAATGCAAATTGTTTTGAGCTGTATAGGGGGAGAGAAGCGAGAAGAGACACACGGATTTCATTAAGGCTTTCATATCCTGTCTCATCTGCCATCATCACTTTGCGATATCGCTGGGCGTTCAGCGTCATAGCTTCCACTCGTGAGAAGTGTGAAGTTAATTGACCAGCCAACCTTTAGATGGGGGGCCAACGAGAATCGACACAAAGAGGGCAATTGTTTTATGTCAGTGTCACCATGATTTTTGACTCTGACATTTTATGGCAGCCAATTTAATGAGCGTTATCATTTCATCTCCAGATCAACCCAATTAATTTGGCCTTTAAAATAAGTGTTGCTCCATGCTATGGGTAGGGGAGGGGGTGGAAACTGAAGTTTGTAATTTTGGCTTCTGCTGTCTGCATCATCAATAACAATTTGAGCAAGATTTATGGATTTTAAGGAGCAGGAGGTTGAAGGCTAACTATAAAGAGGATGGTTTTAGAGGGTCCTCATTATCCAAATTGTTAAATGGGGAGCAGTTTTATCATAAATATTTTACCATGAACATTCCATTAAGGAATAAGGGATACTTCTTTTATATCACAGAGTGCAGTCTTATCCAACTTTTAGCTCAAAGATATGGATTTTCCTATTTTATGCCGAGTTTGAACGACATGTTGCTTAGCGACAGCGCTTGTTAGAGAAGTTTGAACATGACTGAATAGCTTACAAATGCCGCCAACATTTGCAATGGGATAACCACTGCGAAAATTTTTTCTGATGTTCACGCTGGGATTTGAAAAAAGACGTTAGATGTCTTAGTCATTGGCATGCTAACCTCTGCGCAGCGGTGGCTTCCAAGTAGTAGTAAGACAAGTTTTATTATTGTGACTAATAAGAGCGGTGGGACTGGATAACAAACAAGTAAAAATTAATCTTGGGAACCCACCACCATGGATTCTGCTGAAATATGGGAGCTATATTTGGCTATAGACCGATTTGTACGTACTTGGCACAGTTGTTGAAAGTCATAACACAGAACACCATATGCAAAATCGCAGCCAAATCGGATAAATATCGCGGCTTGTAAGGGCTCAAGAAGTCAAATCGGGAGATCGGTTTAACCGATTTGGACCGTAATTGGCATTATGTGTAAAATTTCAGCCAAATCGGACAAAAATTGCGGCTTCCTGGGGCTCAAAAAGTCAAATCGGGAGATTGGTTTATATGGGAGCTATATCCAAATCTGAATTGATTTTGACGAAATTTTGTGCACACATGAAGACGTCAAATAAAATACCTCTTGCCTAATTTTGTACAGATCGGACTATAATTGTGGCTTCTACAGCCATAAAAGGTCATATCGGATGAAATATATATATGGGAGCTATATCTAAATCTATTCCGATTTTGACGAAATTTTTTACACACATGAAGATGTTAAATAAACTACCTCATGCCTAATTTTGTACATATCGGACCAAGATTGTGGCTTCTATAGCACTAAATGACCATATCGGATGAAAGATATATATGGGAGCTATATCTAAATCTGGTCCGATTTTGTACACACATGAGGACGTCAAATAAAACATCTCTTGCTTAATTTCGTAAAGATCGGACCAAAATTGTGACTTCTACAGCCTTAAAAGACTATATCGGATAAAATATATATGGAAGCTATATCCAACTCTGAACTGATATTTTCCAAAATCAATAGCGTCTGTCCTTGGACCAAAAAAGGTACTTGTGAAAAATTTCCTCACAATCGGACAACAAACCTCTACCTTGATCACAAGAATACATGGATAGTGTAACCCGGGTAACCCATCGGCACCTGCTGCCTTGTAGTTCTTCTGTAGGGTCACTGCTACTTGGACCTCATTCTGACCAGGAGATCAACATTCTATACCATCATCAGAGATTGGTTTTGCGGTATCCTCTTCCCCGCCATCGTCGGACACTAGCAGTTGGGTAAAATCTTCTTTCCATATCCCCAGCATGCTATCTGTGTCAGTTACCAGATTTCCCTCTTTGTCTCTGCAGGAAGATGTGCCTGCACCAAAGCCACCAATATGATGTTTAATTTGTTGATAGAATTTCCGGATTACATTCTGACTCATGTATATCGCAATTCGCTCGCACTCACGTCTTTCCATTTTCTTTTTATACCCTCCACCATAGGATGGGGGGTATACTAATTTCGTCATTCTGTTTGTAACTAATCGAAATATTCGTCTGAGACCCCATAAGGTGTATATATTTTTGATCGTCGTGACATTTTATGTAGCTCTAGTCATGTCCGTCCGTCCGTCGGTCTGTCGAAAGCACGCTAACTTTCGAAGGAGTAAAGCTAGCCGCTTGAAATTTTGCAAAAATACTTCTTATTAGTGTAGGTCGGTTGGTATTGTAAATGGACCATATCGGTCCATTTTTTGATATAGCTCAAGAAGTCAAGACCCGACCTTGGGTCTTGACTTCTTCAGCCTCTAGAGGGCGCAATTCTTACCCGATTGAAATGAAATTTTGCACGATGTGTTTTGATATGGCTTTCAACAACTGTGCTAAGAATGGTTCAAATCAGACCATAACCTGATATAGCTGTCATATAAACCGATCTGGGGTCTTGACTTGCTGAGCATCTATAGGGCGCAATTACCATCGGATTTGGCTGAAATTTTGCACGAAGTGTTTTGTTAAGATATCCAACAACTGTGCTAAGAATGGTTCAAATCGGTGCATAATCCGATATAGCTGCCATATAAACCGATTTAGGATCTTGACTTCTTGAGAGGGCGGAATTCTTATTCGATTGGAATGAAATTTTGCACGACGTGTTTTGTTATGATATCCAACAACTGTGCTGAAAATGGTTTAAATCGGTCCATAACCTGATATAGCTGTCATATAAACCGATCTTGGGTCTTGACTTCTTGAGCCTCTAGAGGGCACAATTCTCATCCGATTGGAATAAAATTTTGCACCTTGTGTTTCGATATGACTTTCAACAACTATGCTAAATATGGCTCAAATCGGTCCATAACCTGATATAGCTGCCATATAAATCGATCTTGGGTCTTGACTTCTTGAGCCTCTAGAGGGCGCAATTTTCATCGTACAACGGATCCTCTCATGACCATACATGTTTGTTATGGTCTGAATCCGTCTATAGCCCGATACAGCTCCCATATAAATCGATCTCTCTATTTTACTTCTTGAGCCCCCAAAGGGCGCAATTCTTATTCGAATTGGCTGACATTTTACACAGGTCTCCAACATATATTTTAATTGTGGTCCGAACGGGACCATATCTTGATATCGCTCTAATAGCAGAGCAAATCTTTTTTTTTTTGCCTAAGAAGAGATGTCGGGAAAAGAACTCGACAAATGCGATCCATGGTGGAGGGTATATAAGATTCGGCCCGGACGAACTTAGCACGCTTTTACTTGTTAATTCTTTGGTAGAATTGTCGGACTTCATTCTGACTCCTGTTCAACTCTATTCGCTCAGACTCACGTCTTTCCTTTTTCTTTCTGTGCAATAGACGTTTCTTCTCTGTCCTTCTCTCTCTTTTTCTCCCGATACCTCTCCTTCATCTGGCGCGTTGCTTCCGATTGCAGGGTTGCTCTGTATGCTGCATTCTTGGCTTCAGTAGCATCCCGATACGTCTTTCCATTGCCTTTTTCTTTCTGTGGAATAGACGTTTCTTCTCTCTCCTTTTCTCCCGATACCTCTCCTTGCTACTGATTGCAGGGTTGCTCTGTATGTATTCTTGGCTTCAGTAGCATCTCGACACTCTTAGTCGTACCATGGCTATACTGGGGGAGGCACTCATATAAGGATTTCGCGGCATTTTCCATGGAGCGGGAAATGGTTTGCCACTGCGCCATTAAAATAATAAGGAACAGTTTTGAAATGAAAACTCCTCCCAAATAAACTAACACTTTTTTCTTTGAATTCTAAACACATATCCAAGACAAAAATGTCCTCACCAGTTTCAAAAATAAATCCCCAATTTGGGGAGAAATCCCCCCTAATGGCGACACTCCCTAATAAATTCCCAATTTTTGCTTTGAATTCCCAACACTTGTCCATGAAAAAAATTTTCTCCCCATTTTCAAAAATAAATCCCCAATTTAGGGAGAAATCCCCCATATTGGCGGCACTGGGTGAAGTTTACAAACAAATAGATTTGATTGCTCATGCAATGGGGCAAGTTCCCTCTCTCTCTCTCTCTCTCTCACTCTCCATTTTATGCAAAATGCTAATTTGCCCATGAACATTCCATGAATGAACAGAGACAACCTTGTGTACTCTCTCTTCTGTTTTTTATAAAATTTTTGTAGCTAAGACTCTGCTAATCTATTCATCTCAATCTCCTTCTTATATTTCCTCTAAAATCCCTTCCAATTCATTGATCATGCTCCAGGCTAATGTATAAATTTCTAATAACTTATTTACTCTATTTTTTGAAAACCTCTTTCCCAGTTTGTTGAATTGCAATCATTTTTCCATATTCTTTGTGTTTTTTAGCCACTACTTCGCTTTATTGTCCATGGCCTGGTAATTGATGTTGGCAATATTTTTTTGTTGTGAAACTTTATGAAAACAAATTACCCCCTTAGTCTCTCATCCCATCCACCCTCCAAAACTCTTGACGAGCAAAAGTTTTTATTTGATTGTTGGCAAAACGGGAAAATCATCGTTTGTCTCCCTTTGGCTTTTCACTTTTTTGATCCAGCAGCATATTCTTCGCATTCAACACATTGACGAGGAGCATAAATTCCATGATAGGAGTTTCAATATCTGGCACTCAGGCAGTTGGTCAGTCAGTAAGTATGTTGGTCATTGAATGCATTCGTCATCATTATTTTCTTGGTCTAAGAATCCAAATACTTGAAGTCATATCTTCATGAAAGACTTAGTAGGTATTGATAAGAGTAGGGCAGTACTGACATCAAGATGCTCTAAATCCCGAAAGAAATTTCAAAACAAAGATCGTACCTGGTTGCTAGGCATCAGTAGCAGAGAACTTAGAGACAATAGGCTCTTTAAAGATTTAGTAGATTGAAGTATGGATTATATTCTGCTGTGATCTTAAAGCATATGGCAATCGGGTTGTCCAGCAGCTGTGGCTCTTTTGTCCCTGCACTATAGTAAGCTTGGCTGCAGCAATTTAAAAACTGGAGTTGGATTTTGAGTCCATGTTCGATTTGGGACCACCCTACTGAAAATTATCCTGAGCTCATACATAATTGAAGCTCTTTGAGTCCGTCGGTAGGCCACTAAACGCCTTCTTTTATTTATGGAGTTAAAATTTAACACTGACTCGCATTTCTTCTATACGCAGGTTTTGCTTTTTGAATGGGCCACATCCAACTATATATGAATATAGCTGTCATATAGACCGATCTGTCGATTTTGGGTCTTAGACCCATAACAGGCGCATTTATTATCCGACCTCGCTGAAATTTGGCACAGTGAGTTGTGTCGAGACTCCTAAGATCTGTCCTGGATATGGTCCAGATCGGGCTGTCTTTATATGAAGATGCCATAGAGACCGATCTGCAGCTTAAGAACCTAAAGACTATAAAAGTCGCATTTATTCTCCGATTTTTCTAAAATTTGAAAATTACTTGCACCCACCATAGGATGGGTGTATACTAATTTCGTCATTCTGTTTGTAACACCCCTCGAAATATGCGTCTGAGACCCCAATAAAATATAGATATTCATAATCGCCATGTCATTAGCCATGTCCGTCCGTCACTAGCCATGTCCGTCCGTTCGTCTGTCTGTCGAAAGCACGCTAACTTTCAAAGAAGTTAAGCTTGAAATTTTGCGGAAATACTTCCTATTAGTGTAGGTCGGTTGGGATTGTAAATGGGCCAAATCGGTCCATGTTTTGATATAGCTGCCATATAAACCGATCTTGGATCTTGACCTCTTGAGCCTCTAGAGGGCGCAAATCTCGTCCGATTTGGCCGAAATTTGGCACGACGTATTTCGGTGCGACTTCCAACAACTGTGCTAAGTATGATGGAAATCGGTTCATAACCTGATATAGCTGTCATATAAACCGATTTGGGGTCTTGACATCTTCAGCCTCTGGAGGGCGCAATTCCTATCCGATTTGGCTGAAATTTTGCACATCGGGTTAAGTTATAACTGCCAATAACTGTGCTAAGTATGATGAAAATCGGTTCATAACCTGTTATAGCTGTCATATAAGCCGATCTGGGATCTTGACTTCTCGAGCCTCTAGAGGGCGCAATTCTCATTTGATTTGGCTGAAATTTTTCATGACGTGTTGTGTTATGACTTCAAACAACTTTACTAAGTATGGTTCAAATCGGTCCATAACCTGATATAGCTGTCATATAAACCGATTTGGGATCTTGACTTCTTGAGCCTCTAGAGGGCGCAATAATTATCCGATTTGTCTGAAATTTTGAACAACGGTTTCCCTCATAACCTTCAACGTATGTGTCAAATGCGATCCCAAGTGGTCTATAGCCCAATGCAACTCTTGTATAAACCAATCTCTCTATTTTCCTTCTTGAGCCTCTAGAGGGCGCAATTATTGTCCGATTTGGCTGAAATTTTGCACATCGGGTTAAGTTATGACTATCAATAACTGTGCTAAGTATGGTTCTAATCGATTAATAACCTAATATAGGTGTCATATAAATCGATCTGGGATTTTGACTTCTTGAGCCTCTAGAGGACGCAATTATTATTCGATTTGGCTGAAATTGTGAACAACGGTTTTTCCCATTACCTTCAACGTACGTGTTAAATGCAGTCCCAATTGGTCTATAGCCTGATACAGCTTCAATATTAAGCAATCTTCCTATTTTGCCTCTAGAGGGCGCAATTCCTAACTACTTTAGCTGAAATTTTGCGTGACGTGTTGTGTTATGACTTCCAACAACTGTACTAAGTATGGTTCAAATCGGTCCATAACCTGATACAGCTGTCATATAAACCCATCTGGGATCTTGACTTCTTGAGCCTCTAGAGGGCGCAATTATTATCCGATTTGCTTGACATTTTGTACAACGGTTTCTACCATGACCTTCAACATCCTTGTCTGATCTGTATCGGTCTATAGCCAGAAACAGTACAGCCAAGATACCGGGAAAATAACTCGACAAGTTTGATTCATGGTGGAGGGTATATAAGATTCGGCCTGGCTGAACTTAGCACGCTTTTTTTTGTTTTGCAAATAACTTTATTTCATATTGCATGAAGCTAAACCCACGTCCTTCGATGGTGGGTATATTAATATTCCAAAAAAAATTTAGGATCCTTAATTCGACGATTATTTCGTTATGATACAAACACAATGACTAAAATAGTATACTTCCCCTAATATAAGGTATAGAGTCATAAGCAAGAGAACATTTTAAGAGATGCCATGTTATCGCCGATTGATGCGACTACAAATGCCATTGAGGGATAGTGACCATTGGCACAACGAAGAATGGTGAATACGAATGAATAGATGAATAAGACAAATTGATGCTTCTCTGATGGTTTATTTCATTGAAGTTTACACACTTCAATAGTTTTGTAGTTGCAGAAGTTTTCTTTTCTAATTTGGCCCTTAAGTAAAAGTAATCAAATCAATATTTTAGCTTTAGCTTTACTTTGTCTAATGATTCTCTCTCTCTCTCTCTCTCACTTAGAGGGAAATCTATTACGTTGACTGGTGTGGTGTTTAAACAGAGGTCACCACTTGTGGGGAAGTTGTGTCTGTGTGTGTAAGAATGCTTGCGAAGTTTTGCTTATTAATTGGATTTGTATGAGGGAATCGAGAAGAAAGAAGAAGATATTGAGGAAAGGAAGAAAGACAGGCAGGTTTTATAAGAGAAGAAGTGAAATTGACTGTGAGAATGTAAAAATATTGATCTAAAACTCAACTAGGAATCTAAAAGCCGACTTTCGATTAATCGACTTTTTGTGTAAATAGTCGAAAAAAATAAAAAAAAAAAGTCGAAAAAGGTCGTAAAAGTCGAAAAGTCGGAAAAAAGTCGAAAATGTCTACGAGTTGAGAGATCAAAAAAAGTCAAAAGAAAAGTCGAAAAAAGTAAGAAAAAGTCGAAACCCCGAAGCTGTATCAGGTTATAGACCGATTTGGTCCGTATTTGACACAGTTGTTGGAAGGAGCAACGAAATACCATATACAAAATTTCAGCCAAAACGGACAAACATTGCGGCTTGTAAGGGCTTAAGAAGTCAAGTCGGGAGATCGGTTTATATGGGATCTATATCAGGTTATAGAGCGATTTGAAAACAATTCCAGACTGATTCAGGATGCTCAACCGGGAGATCGGTTTATATGGGCTATGTTTCCTTCTAGACAAAATTACACAATCTGTAAAAATTTTGAGAAAATCAGTTCAGCCGTTTTTGATTCTACGAAACAAAAAAACAAACAGAGTCCCATACATATGCCCACTTAAGGCGTTTTTGGGGGATAGGGTAACCCCCTATACTTTGATCTTATTTAGACGTTTTTGGGGGGTAGGGTAACCCCCTGTACTTTGATCTGATTTTGTATGCCAGATTCGTAATCTACTCCCGAATACCTCTTATTTGAGGCCAATATTGACATGAACGTCCAATATGTCTCTTTGGGGGAACTTTGGGGTTGGGTCGGCCCGATGAGTACTTAGACCCAAATTTTAATACCATATTCGAATTCTATTTTCCAATACCTTTCATTTGATAACCATATGGTCCCGATCGGCCCACTTTTGATTTTGGGTGGTATTTTTCGGAAATGGGAGAGAGTCCGCCCCCTTCCGAAATCAACAAATTATAAAGCCCATTTCTACTTCCTCACCATATTCTACTCACGAATACCTTTAATTTGAGTCCCATATGTCATTATAGTCCAAAAAACCTATTTTAGGGGGTTTTGGGGTTAGGGCTGCCATCCAGTTACTTGGACTCAATTTTAAATATGAAATTCGTACTGTACTCCTGAATACCTATCATTTGAGTACCATATTGTCCCTATCGGTCAACTTTAATTTTTGGTTAGTAGTGTTAGGGTAAGGGGGAGGGTCCGCCCCCCTTCATATAATAAAAAATTATATAGCCTTTGTTTCCCTCCAGACAAACCTACACAATCTGTAAAAGTTTCAAGGTTTTCGGTTTAGCCGTTTTTGAGTCTATACGGAACAAACAAACAAACCGACAAACAAACAAACACAAATTTAATTTTATATATAAGAAAAATCAGATTATAGACCTATTCTGGCTGTACTTGGCACAGCTGTTGAAAGTCATAACGGAACACCGCATGCAAAATTGCAGCCAAATCGAACAAAAATTGCGGCTTCCAGGGGCACAAGAAGCCAAATCGGGAGATCGGTTTATATGGGAGCTATATCTAAATCTGAACCGATATTGCCCATTTGCAGTCCCCAACGACCTACATCAATATTAAGTATCTGCGCAAAATTTCCAGTGGCTGACTTATGTTCAGCCACCGCTATAGTGATTTCGACAGACGGATTGACTTGATTAGAATACCCCCATCCTATGATGGTGGGTATAAAGACCCAAACGCCCAAAAAGGTTTCGTAGTAGGTTACGAATATGACACTAAAATTTGTAGCCAAATTTCTAGGTGGCGCTATAACTCCTAAAATCACCACAAAACCTTAATTGACCCATCATGTCAATCGTCTATCCAATTTTGTGGCCTAGTATTTGGGGGTCGCATTACACCCCCAAATGGTACATACTTACCGACAATGGCAATATGGGGCTTACATTAAAGGTATTTGGGAGCAGAGCACAAGGCACAAAGTCTGAGAGGCCATCTCTCCACAAAATAGAACTCTTTATTATCCTTATTATACCCACCACCGAAGGATGGGGGTATATTCATTTTGTCATTCCGTTTGCAACACATCGAAAAGCCACATTTATTATCCGATTTTGCTGAAATTTGAGACAATGAGTTGTGTTAACCCCTTCGACATCCTGTAATGTCTAGTATCCCTGACAAACATCCTTACATAAGGAATAAGACGACGAATATCAGACGAACATGCACCATAAAAGTACCAATAGAACAGCCACAAACAACCCACATTGCGACGATTATGAAGGGAGGCAATAGAGATGGATACGCGATGGCGTTGATTGGATACTGTCCCCAATCAACGCCATTGCTCTCCTTTGTACAAGGTCCAGTAGCTCCAGGGATGATTTTGAAGCTCCAGCCCATACATGTGAGTTGAACTCCATTTTCGGCCTAATGAAAGTGGGGTAGATGTTAAGAAGATCAGACGAAGTTAAGCCTAAACACTTGAATGCTTCTTTCGACATTTCAAATACGTGTTTAACCCAACGGACATCACTTTATATTTTCACATGCCCAGAACATCAAGAGCTTCTGATTGCTCAACATCTATACCGTGAATAGACAAAGATGATCGTAATGGGTCAGCGAATCGTTTGTGTGACAACAAATAGCACTGAGTATTTCGTGCAATAAAATCTATTCGATTCATTCGAACCCACTCAGAAATGGACAGCAAATCCTGGCAGAGTGTATCGTCCATAACCCGCCTCTTGTCCTCAATCTCTCAGAGACTCGGCCTATGGTCGAATGAGTGCGAATGACAGAGATTACTGTCATCCGCAAATGAGTAGTTCGGATTCGATGTCTGACTCAACAGATCGTTGATGAAAATAAGGAAACGAGAAGGAGAAAGAACATAGCCCTAGGGTACACCTGCGGTCTATTTATGCTCATAGGATGAGAACCCATCTATAACGACTCGAATAGTTTAATCTCTGAGAAAGCTCGAAATAAATCGAATAAAGCCATTACCGACACCAAATGCGACAGGCTCTGATAGTAGTGCACCGTGACAGACCCTATCAAATGCCTTGGAGATATCCAGAGCCACAACCTTAGTCTCACCAAACTGGTGGATTAGGCGACTAAAAAGTTCCAACAGAAATGCCACAAGGTCGCCCGTAGAGCGATTTCTGTGGAACCCATACTGTTGGTCGCTAAGAAGGCCTTTATACTCTAAATACTTTAAATGGAATGACTAAATGAATATACCCTCCATCCCATGGTGGTGTTTATTAAAGCATTTTGTTTTAAATTTAGAATTTGCCAATTTTTAAGGCAAGTTACAATGAGTTGGGGAACACGTGTGCCAGTTTTCCAGACTATTTTTGACTGCCTTTTACAGGAGACTGACGATTACTTTCATGTTTCGCATTGAAGTATTAAATTTTAAATTTTTTGTCAAAGGAGACGTATACAAAGGATGACGATAGCTGAAGATTATCCTACGTCTAAATTGAATTGTAATTCATTTTAGGTTATTATCGTTATTATTTTTTCATCACTTGAGCATATGAGTATATGAAAGATAATGGCAAGGTATTATATTGAAATTATACGAAAATTGTAATTTTCTGAAAGCCAGACTCTGTGACAGATTTCTATTTAACGAGAAATGCCTTGCAAAAAAGTTGAAATATGTAAAATTTCTAAAATATTTGAAACAAATTTAAATTTCCTCTGCTATCTTCTATTTCTGTTAGCGTGAAAAAAATGCATTGAAATCGCACTTCTCTCCAATGCAGCCATCATACTCAATTAGAGTAATTAATTAAAGTTTTTCAATGATTCCCTGTGGGTGTGTGTGTGTGTGTGTATGTGTGAGAAATGGGTAAATTCCTTTGCTAAAAGCATTCACAAAGAACCCCTGCAGAAAAAACCAATAAAAAATAAAAGAAAGCGTAAAGCATCCTGTTAAAAGTATTTTTTAGAAAATGTGAAATTTTCCTGAATGGGAAATGGAAAATGCAATCAACGTGTTTTTTTTTCATTTTCCTTCTCCTGGCCATAAAGTGTTTTGAGGTATGCTGGCAATAAAAGGAAATGGTGATAATTAGTTTCCACATTGAGATTCTTGAAAATTAGAATAGAATTTGCTGAGACAAAAATGTTAAAAATCAGACATTTTTTCAAGTCCACCTGGGTCGAACCCGATATATACTTATCAAAATCTTATATATAAAATTCAATTTGTGTTTGTTTGTTCCGCATAGACTCAAAACCGGCTAAACCGATTGCCTTGAAATTTGCACAGATTGTGTAGGTTGGTCTGAAGGGAAACAAAGGCTATATTATTTTTTTAATATCAGGAGGGGAGCGGACCCTCCCCCTTATCCTAAAAGTACTACCCAAAAATAAAAGTGCAACGGTCAGGACAATATCGGATTCAAATGAAGGGTATTCAAGAGTAGAGTACTAATTTCATAATAAAAGTCGGGTCCAAGAAGCTGGGGGGCCGCCCCAGCCCCAAAACCCCTTAAAATAGGTTTATTTGACGATCATGACAATATGGGACTCAAATGGAAGGTGTTCGGGAGTAGATTATGAATATGGTCAGGAAGTGGGAATAGGCCTTATAATTTATTGATAACGGAAGGGGGCTGACCCCCCACCGCTACCCCAAAAACACCACCCAAAATCAAAAGTGGACCGATAAAGAGAATATGGGTATCAAATGAAAAGTATGCGGGAGTAGATAACAAATCTGGCATACAAATTCATGTCGAAGTATAGGGCATTACCCCACCCCACAAAAACGCCCAAAATTGGCACATTAGCCCATTACGGATATATGGCACTCGATTTGTTTGGTCCTATACGGACTTAAAAATGGCAGAACCGAATTTTCTCGAAATTTTGCGCGTATTGTGTAAGTCGGTCTGGAAGGAAACATAGGCTATAAAATTTTTCGGTGTCGGAAAGGGGAAGGACCCTCCCCCTTATGCTAAAAACACAACCCAAAATCAAAAGTGGACCGATTGGGACAATATAGGTATCAAATGAAAGGTATTGGAGAGTAGATTACGAATATGGTATTAAAATTTGGGTTCAAGTACCCAGCGGGCCTCCCCAACCCCAAGACTCTTCTAAACAGATATATTCGAAGTTCTTGTCAATATGGGACTCAAATGAAAGGGCCTTAAACAACTCACTGTCCCA
Source organism: Stomoxys calcitrans (assembly GCF_963082655.1). Taxonomy (NCBI): domain Eukaryota; kingdom Metazoa; phylum Arthropoda; class Insecta; order Diptera; family Muscidae; genus Stomoxys; species Stomoxys calcitrans. The sequence continues at coordinate 194,641,268 of NC_081554.1, read as the reverse complement.
AATTTTGGTAAAATCGGACAATAAATGCACCTTTTATGGGCGGAAGACCTTAAATCGAGAGATCGGTCTATATAGCAAAACGAATATGGTATTAATGTTGGGTCCAAGTACCCAACGGCCCCCTCCCCAACCCCAAAACTATTCTAAACAGAAGTTCATGTCAATATGGGACTCGATTGAAAAGTATTAGGCAGTAGATTACAAATATGGCATAAAACATTAGGTCCAAGTAATGGGAGGTCGCCCACCCCCAAATACCCTCAAATGGATATATCAGCTGACCATGGCTATATGGGACTCCATATTTGAGTCGAAATGTCTGAGGTGCCATCCCTTCGCTAATGAGAACATTACCCTAAGGAAGAACATTACCACCAGAAACCGAGAAGGGGCAAATTCTCGCATTGAATGCCTCCCGATTCATGTTTAAATTCAATGATAAGGGACTTTTTTTATAGCCGAGTCCGAACGGCATACCGCAGTGCGACACTTCTTTGGGGAAATTTTTTCTTCCTCCATACCTCAATTTTCAAAAATGCCAGATCTCGAAGATACATGCACCGATTTAAGCGAAATTTTGTATGGCTTATGGTATCCCAAAAACACGAAGTTGGTATAACCTGGGGGGACGCGCCATCCCAAAATTCACCTGGGCGGACATGTATACCGATTGGGACGATATGGATATCATATGATTGGTATTCAAGAGTAGAGTACGAACTTGATATACAAATATCCCAAAGCGTTCGGGGTGGGAGGGGGGGGGGGGTCCCCTCCCCAAAACAACCCCCAAAAGGACTCCTTCACCACTTTGGGCTTATATGGGTATCAAATGAAAGCTATTTGAAAGTAGAGTACAAATCTGACAATACAAACGTATCCCTTGGTGTCTGAGGGGCCTCCCAAACCCCCAAAACCCCCCCTCCACGGGCATGTTTACCGATTGGGACAATATGGGTATCAAACGAAAGGTATTTAAGAGTAGAGTAAGAACTTGGTATACAAATTTCGCCCCAAGTGTACAAGGGGTCCGCCACCCCCAAGATAACTCTTTCAATCTAAACCAATGGTGATTGGGGTTAAATTTTTTCTGGGCTAAGTGCGTGGGTGGCTGCCCCACCCTACATACCCCTCAAACTGCAAATATTTGTGAATTATGCCAAAAATGGGTTCAAAGGGTCCGCCAGCCCCAAGATAACTCTTTCAATCTAAACCAATGGCGATTGAAGTTAAATTCTTTCTGGGCTAAGTGTGTGGGTGGCCGCTCCACCCTACATACCCCTCAAACTGCAAATATTTGTGAATTATGCCAAAAATGGGTTCAAAACTGGTATCTGCTTTATGTCCAAGTGCTTAAGGGGCGTCTCACTTCATAAACTTCCCCTAAACCATACTTATATACCGATTATAGCAATATGTAGCTTAAATGTGGTGTTTCAATGCAATTTCCACTATCGGGGCAAAGGGTTTGGCAACTCTAATCCACCACCAAAACCAAGGGAATGAAGTAAATCTAACATCAAAACTTTAATAGACGCAACCTCCCTTTACCCTATTTTCAAAAATTTCAGATCTCGGATTTAAGCGAAATTTGGTGATTTAAGCGAAATTTGGTTTATACTAACTCATTTTTTTTGGGGTGGGATATCTAGAGGGCCCGCCCAGGGGGCCCAATATGTGGCTCAAATGAAAGGTATTTGAGACTAGATCACGAATCTGATATATGGGCGTCCACTTCAGCCCCAAAAATACCCCCATACCGGATATATTTAACGACCACAGCAATATAAGGCTCAAATGAAAGGGAGTAAAGCACGAAAATGATACCAACATTAGGGCGAAATATCTGAAAGGCCGTACCAGCACCCCAAAAAAAGACTCATTTCCAAGTATAAGGCTCATATAAAATAAGAGAGTGAAAGAAGGCGCAGCGGAGTGCGCCCTGTACAGCTAGTATCAAAATAAAGTTCCATGCAGACGATAAGACTAGGATTTGGAAGGCTCCAAAACAATTCAGTTTTCGCATATCATTGCAATCGTTAGCAAATGTGCCTTTAATAAACCGAAAATCTTAAATCGATAGAACGGCAAATATGCCAGCTATGTTAGGAGCTTTAGTATGGAATATATGAGCACTTAAAGTTTTTAAACATATTTTAATCTTTTGCTTTTATATTTCTTCTCATGAGTCTATCCATGAGACGCGAAAGGAATAGGCGGAAAATAATCGTTGCCTAAGGCTAAACTCTACTTGCAGCATATCAGTGTCCTAAATCAAGATGTCTCATAACCATGGCTCTTCGGCACAAACACTTTCTCATTTATTTATGTATCCCTATCACACTGTGATATCTACTTTGGCCATAGGAAGCATAAATCCAATACAAAAGTAAACAAGCGTCAGGATTTCTAAAAAAGAAGACGGTTTGTTGACTTTTATTACCTGTCTTGCTGTGCCATTACCATCTTCCATGTTGGCCAGGGAGCCACCAATGTTTGGCTGAAGCTGTGATGTTTTGATGGTGATGCTGCATAAAGTCTCATGAATGAGGAAAAATATTGGCCATATTTAGAACATGATTTATGTTTGCGAAAAGCATACAATGCACACATACAAGCTCATGTGTGTAGGAATATAACCAACTCATCATAAATCCTGCACTAATACGTTTGGGTGACTGAGAGAGCAAAGGGGGTTTTTTTATGAAAAAGCTTGAGATTAAAGAACAGATTTTTTTAATTTAAGTTTTTTTTTATCATTTTGATTTTATTTTATTTTGTTTTATTTTATTTTATTTTATTTTATTTTATTTTATTTTATTTTATTTTATTTTATTTTATTTTATTTTATTTTATTTTATTTTATTTTATTTTATTTTATTTTATTTTATTTTATTTTATTTTATTTTATTTTATTTTATTTTATTTTATTTTATTTTATTTTATTTTATTTTATTTTATTTTATTTTATTTTTATTTTATTTTATTTTATTTAAACCTCTTGTTCCATTCCTTCTATGGAAAGCCTTAACTTTGGGACATGCAAACAAAACAAAATGTTTGTTTGCAGTTCTCCTGTTTTGAAATTTCATATTAATGTCCTTCGTGCAGGATGCTTTTGCCCACACTCAGCTGGGTGCTGCAGGTGGTATTCGTTTGTATTGGGTTGCGTTGTGATGTTTTCCTTTGGATGAAGGTGTTCATATCATAAATAACAAAACCATGGAAATTAGTTTCATTTAGAAGACCATAATGAGTTGTTTACCACCATCATGCAAGACGAAAATTAACACGGCTCGGCACGAGAAATGCCACGCTAAAGACACTCTGAAGGTCTATGCAGAGAATAGAAAATTTAAAGCATCTACTTTAAAATTAACTTCCTGGCCTTAAATTGTTTTTCAAGGAGTCAAAGGCAATGACACTCACTTATGATAAAAGAAAGACAATGTGGGAAAGGGTACTCCTGCTCGTAAGGGAAAGGGTACTCGCTGTCCTGAGACATTGCGAATAAGGGGCATTGAATGTATGAAGATTAGGGATTTTCGTGGAGGTTCTCTTTAGTTACGTATAATGCAAAACAGACAGATTTACGGCTTAGGTTAGGGTGAAAAGAAGGTGCGAATATTAATCCGCCCCATTGCACTATGAACATACACCCAAGCCAGAAATCGGCTTGTAGAGCATAATTTGTGGACCATGCTCAGTATGGATGTCGAGTGGTCTAGTATAACTTACCGTTCAAAATTTTACCGAAATGGTGTAATAAATTCACCTGTTATGGACTCTAAATCTGCAGATTGTCTATATGGCGGCCAGTAAAGAAAGGTAGAAGTCAGTCGGAGCCGACTATATAATATCCTACACCACCTGGTATTCGTAGTACTTTTTATGTGTAGAACTTATCTCGAAATCTAGTCAGACTTTAATTTGGATACCTAATGAAATATCAAATAGAACCTTGTAAGATCTTCCTACGATAGGACAACAAGTTTGGATTTCCACATTCTTAAAAGGCCATATCGAATAAAAAGTTATATGGGAGTTATATCAAAACCTGTGCCAATTTTAATGACACATAGTGGGACATCAAATATAACATCTCACGCCCTAAATTGTAGAGATGTGACTTAAATTGTGGCTATTACTGCCTTAAAAGTCCATATCGAGAGACTTGTGCAAAATTTCATGTCAATCGGACAATAAATGCGACCTGTAACTTGATCGCAAGAATACATGGACAGACAGACGGGCAGACGAACATAGCTAAATCGGATCAGGAAGTGATTCTAAGCCGATCGGTATACTTATCAAGGGGTCCAGTTCTTCTCCTTCTAAGCATTGCAAACAAATGAAAAAACTTATAATACCCAGTACCACAGTGGTGGACTATACTCCTTTTAGATATCGGTTGTCCTACTGTAACTCAAATGCCAATTTGCCCACGAACATTCCATTAAGGAACAGGGGCAAACTTCTCACATATCAGTGAGTGCTGTCCGATTTAAGTTTAAGTTGAATGATAATTGACCTATTTTTTATATCCTCGCCGAATGGCCTGCCGCTGTGCGACACCTCTATCGGGAGACGTTTTTAAATGGTATAGTACCTCACAAATGTCGCCAGCATAAGGACGGATTAACTACCGCAGAAAGTTTGTTCAAGGCAGACATGCTAACCTCTGCGCTTCTGTGGCAACACACTGCAACTCATTGTACCGGCTTTCAGCCAGATTGTGTAATAAATGCGCCTTTTCTATTCTGAAGAACCTAAATTGGTGGATCGTAATTGGTTCGGTTTTCCAGTGGCCTATTCCAACTCAATGTTGCAAATTTCAGCGAAATAATATTTTCTTATAAATTCGTCTTTTACGGGCTTAAGACCCTTAATCGGTAGATGGGTCTATGTGACAGCTATATCTAAATATAGTCCGATCTTAACCATATTTAAGTCGTATTCCGGAAAGCCTGAAACAACTTACCGTTGCTTATTTAACCGCATTTATTACCACCATCTGATAACAAATGCTCCTGTTACGGGCTTAAGACCTCAAACCGCCATATCGGTCTATATGTTAATATGGTCCGGTATTGTCCATATTCCATATTTGAATATAGGAACCCCTAGCATAACTTCCTTCTTCAAATTTCAGCGAAATCGGACAAAAATCCGATTTTTACGGGCTTAAGACCCTGAATCGGCAGATGGGGTATGTGGCAGCTATATCTAAATATAGCCTAATATGGACCATATTCGGTTTGGATATCGAATGTGCTGCTGCAACTGACTGTACCGAATTTCAGCCAAATAAGGTAATAAATGCGCCTCTTCTATGCCTCAGAACCTAAATCGGTAGATCTGTCTATATTGCAACTATATCAAAATATGGTGTGATGTGGACCATATTCGCTTCGGATGTCGCGTGGCCTAGTCCAACTCAAAGTTTAAAATTTCACTGAAATCGGATTATATGGACCCAGATGGACGGACAAGAATGTGAATACTCTATGGGGTTGCAGATCAATATTTCGAGGTTTTACAACGAAATGTGGAAATTAGTACACCATCTGTCCATTCATCTGTCTGTGGACATCACGATATCGCTCGAATTAGTAAACCAAGCCACAAACTTCAAAACACATTCGTCAGCAAAAACCTGGAAACAAACCAACCATCCGATTGGCAGCAATTTGTCAACGATTTGGCTTACATTTATCAGATGACTTGATTGATTTGTTAGAATTATTTTTCCCCTACTTTTGCTGATATCGGTGTCGTCGTCGTCGTCGTTGTCGTCCCCATCATCGATTGTTATAAAAGCCAATAAACATGGAAAATATGAATAGAATGTGAATCAGCATTTCGATTGATTTGTTTTGCAGTTCCCATCACTCTCACTGTGTTACTTACCATCTTCACCACACAATTCGCCCTAAGGGTGGTGAAAAGTTAGGGGGTTAAAACTGCTATGGAGGCAAATGGTCGAACAGCAAAATTTTGTTACAATTTCTAAGAGGAATGGCAAATAATTCAATTCAATGATTGATTGCAGTGTAAACTGGAGCATATATTTTGTAAACAAATTCCTTAGGTAAAGGAATTGAAGAATATAGAAATGAATCAGTGGGGAAATTTTTGTTCACTTTAACATTTCGAAGAAATATTCTTGAAAAAACAAGTAAAAGCGTGCTAAGTTCGGCCGGGCCGAATCTTATATACCCTCCACCATGGATCGCATTTGTCGAGTTCTTTTCCCGGAATCTCTTCTTAGGCAAAAAAAAGGATATAAGAAAAGATTTGCTCTGCTATTAGAGCGAGACCTGGAGACCTGTGTAAAATGTCAGCCAATTCGAATAAGAATTGCGCTCTTTGTGAGCTCAAAAAGTAAAATAGAGAGATCGATTTATATGGGAGCTGTATCGGGCTATGGACCGATTCAGACCATAATAAACACGTATGTTGATGGTCATAAAAGAATCCGTCGTACAAAATTTCAGGCAAATCGGATAATAATTGCGACCTCTAGAGGCTCAAGAAGTCAAGTCCCCAAATCTGTTTATATGACAGCTATATCAGGTTATGAACCGATTTGAACCATATTTGGTACAGTTGTTGGATATCATAACAAAATACTACGTGCCAAACTTCATTCAAATTGGATAAGAATTGCGCCCTCTAGAGGCTCAAGAAGTCAAGACCCAAGATCGGTTTATAAGACAGCTATATCAGGTTATGGACCGATTTGAACCATACTTGGCACAGTTGTTAGATATCGTAACAAAACACGTCTTGCAAAATTTCATTCCAATCGGATAAGAATTGCGCCCTCTAGAGGCTCAAGAAGTCAAGACCCAAGATCGGTTTATATGGCAGCTATATCAGGTTATGGACCGATTTCCACCATACTTAGCACAGTTATTGGAAGTCGCTTCGAAACACGTCGTGCAAAATTTCATTCCAATCGGATAAGAATTGCGCCCTCTAGAGGCTCAAGAAGTCAAGACCCAAGATCGGTTTATATGGCAGCTATATCAGGTTATAAACCGATTTGAACCATACTTGGCACAGTTGTTGGGTATCATAACAAAACACGTCGTGCGAAATTTCATTCTGATCGGGTAAGAATTGCGCACTCTAGAGGCTCAAGAAGTCAAGACCCCAGATCGGTTTATATGGCATCTATATCAGGTTATGAACCGATTTGAACCATACTTGGCACAGTTGTTGGATATAATAACGAAACACGTCGTGCAAAATTTCATTCCAATCGGATAAGAATTGCGCCCTCTAGAGGCTCAAGAAGTCAAGACCCAAGATCGGTTTATATGGCAGCTATATCAGGTTATAAACCGATTTGAACCATACTTGGCACAGTTGTTGGATATCATAACAAAACTCGTCGTGCAAAATTTCATTCCAATCGGATAACAATTGCGCACTCTAGAGGCTCAAGAAGTCAAGACCCAAGATCGGTTTATATGGCAGCTATATCAAAACATGGACCGATATGGCCCATTTACAATACCAACCGACCTATACTAATAAGAAGTGTTTATGCAAAATTTCAAGCGGCTAGCTTTACTCCTTCGGAAGTTAGCGTGCTTTCGACAGACAGATGGACGGACGGACGGACAGGCGGACGGACATGGCTAGATCGACATAAAATTTCACGACGATCAAGAATATATATACTTTATGGGGTCTCAGACGAATATTTCGAGTAGTTACAATCAGAATGACGAAATTAGTATACCCCCATCTTATGGTGGAGGGTATAAAAACAAAAATTTAGTGAATTAGAAGTCTTTTTATACCCTCCACAATAGGATGGGGGTCTGTCCTTCCATCCCCATGTCTGTCGAAAGCACGCTAATTTTCGAAGGAGTAAAGCTAGCCGCTTGAAATTTTGCACAAATACTTTTTATTAGTTTAGGTCGGTTGGTACTGTAAATGGGCCAAATCGGTCCATGATTTCATAGAGCTGCCACATAAACCGATCTTGGGCCTTGACTTCTTGAGCTTATAGAGGACGCAAATCTTATCCGATTTGACTGAAATTTTGCAAGAGGTGTTTTGGTATCACTTCCAACAACTGTGCTGAGTATGGTCAAAATCGGTTCATAACCTGGTATAGCTGCTATATAAACCGATCTTGAATCTTGATTTGAGAGGGCGCAGTTTTCATTCGATTTGGCTGAAATTTTGCTTGAAGTGTTTGGTTATGACTTTCAACAACTGTGCTAAGTATGGTTCAAATCTGTTCATAACCTGGTATAGCTTCTATATAAACCGATCTTGAATGTTGAGTTATTGAGCCGCTAGAGGGCGCAGTTCTCATCCGATTTGGCTGACATTATGTACAATGGCTTCTCCCATGTGTGTTCAATATGGTCTGAATCGATCTATAGCTTGATACAGCTCCCATATAAACCGATTTCCCGATTTTGCTTCTTGAGCCCTTCAAAATTCAGGGGTTTATCCGATCCACCGATTTAGGGTCTTAGGCTAATAAAAGTCACATTTTTTTCCAATTTTGCTAAAATTTGAGACACTGAGTTGTTTTAGGCCCTTCAATATCTTTCTGCAGTATGGTACAGATCGGTCCAGATTTGGATATTGCTGCCATATAGACCGATCTCTCGATTTAAGGTTTTGGGGCCATAAAAGACGCATTTATTGTCGGATTTTACCAAAATTTGGGACAATGAGTTGTGTTAGGCTCTTCGACATCCTTCTTCAATTTGGCCCAGATCTGTCTAGATTTGGATATAGTAGTCATATAGGCCGATCTCTCGATTTAAGGTTTTGGGGCCATAAAAGACGCATTTATTGTCCGATTTCGTCGGACAGGGAGTTGCGTTGGGCCCTTCAGCAGCCCTCCTCAATTTGGCCCAGATCGATCCAGATTTGGATATAGCTGCCATAAAAGGCGTATTTCGTGTCTGATGGCGCCGAAGTTTGGGACAGTGAATTGTGTTGGGATGTTCGACATTCTTCTTCAATTTGGCTTAGATCGGTCCAGATCTGGATATAGCTGCCATATAGACCGATCTCTCGATTTAAAGTCTTGGCCCCATAAAAAGCACATTTAAAATCCGATTTCGCTGAAATTTGACACAGCGACTTATGTTAGGCTTTTCGACATCCGTGTCGTATATGGTTCAGATCGGTCTATAGTTGGATATGGCTACGAAATGACCGAATTGAACAATGACTTGGTTTATTACACCTCTCAATATCCTTGTCGAATTTGGTCGAAATCGGACCATATTTCGATAAAGCTGCTATGGGTTCATAAATTATGCATTTTTCACCGGATTATGACGAAAGGTAGTTTATATATATACCCGAGGTGGTGGGTATCCAAAGTTCGGCCCCGCCGAACTTGACGACTTTTTACTTGTTTATAAATGGCAATTTGAAATGGTTATCCCAACTTTAAAAATTTTTCTGAGGAAAATGTATATCTTCTTCTCAATCTTGTCAAGCATTAGTGCCAATACCTTTTGAGCTTCTGTTATACCATTTTTTCTGCCACATCTCTATACCAAAGTGTCAACCTTCGTAACATGGAGTTTTATTAAAGTTGTTTTTTTTTTCTTTCTCTTTTTTGGGTGTCTTACAAGTAAAAAGGATCGATAATAAGGGTGAGAGTTCCTTAAGGCCAAGTCCAAAAAAAAAAAAAAACAGGCAAAGGGAATACTGGTATCCTTGGCAGGGTTAATGTTGTGGCTCATCTTCTTGGTCTTAAGCTTGTTAGCCATGACAGGAACATTGCATACTGCATTATGATGGTGGCAAATTGAAGGTAATTGACATTTATTGGACAAGGGAATCCGGATGGCCAAGAACACAAAATATACTGAAATTCCTTAATAATACCTTAAGATGATGGGATTTAAAGTTTGAATGAAAAAGTTTTCGAAGAAGAAAGAGAAGAACTTCGAGGGAAACCCAAAATCGTAACCATTACCTTAACTGATGTTTCATTTCTGTTTGGTAAAGAAGGGAAAACGTGATTACGGTATTACATTGAAGAATGATATGCTAAAGATTTTTTTTTCAATTTTCCAGTTATCAGTTATCGAAAAAAAGAAGAAAGGGAAGAAAAAGCAAGACGCTGTAATAATGAATTTCAAATCCATAATTACATCGTCTTTACCAATTATCATAACAATTATGTTAATTTTTCGTTGTTCATTATACCCTACAACACTCCCAAAAGGAAGAGAGGTAGACCCATTTATAAGTATACCGACCGACTCAGAATCACTTTCTGATTGATTTAGCTATGTCCGTCTGTCTGTCCGTCCGTCTGTCTGTCCGTCTGTCCATGTTAACTTGTGTACAAACTACAAGTGGCAATTTTCATCCGACCGTCTTCAAATTTGGTATGGGCATGTTTTTCGGCCTAGAGACGAAGCCTTTTGAAATTGGAAAAAATCGGTTCAGATTTGGATATAGCTCCCATATATATGTTCGTCCGATTTCCAGTAATACAGCCATAAAATTGTCATTTGTTAATTGATTCTCTTGAAATTTGGTAGAAAGGATTTTCTTATGACTCTCAATACCACTGGTGAATTTCATAGAAATCGGTTCAGATTTGGATATAGCTCCCATATATATGTTCGTCCGATTTCCAGTATTACAGCCATCAAATGGTCATTTGTGAACCGATGCTCTGGAAATTTGGCAGGAAGGATTTTCTTGTGACTCTCAATTCTGCTGGTGATTTTCATGAAAATCGGTTCAGATTTGGTTATAGCTCCCATATATATGTTCGTCCGATTTTCAGTAATACAGCCATAAAATGGTTATTTGTTAATTGATTCTCTTGAAATTTGGTACGAAGGATTCTCTTATGACTCTCAATACAACTGGTGAATTTCATAGAAATCGGTTCAGATTTGGATATAGCTCCCTTATATATGTTCGTCCGATTTGCAGTATTACAGCCATAAAATGGTCATTTGTTAACCGATTCTCTCGAAATTTGACAGGAGGTATTTTCTTATGACTCTCAATACTACCGGTGAATTTCATACAAATCGGTTTATATATGGATATAGCTTCCTTATATATGTTCATCCAATTTCCAGTAATACATCAATAAAATGGTCATTTGTTAACCGATTCTCTCGAAATTTGACAGAAAGGATTTTCTTATGACTTTCAATACTACCGGTGAATTTCATAGAAATCGGTTCAGATTTAGATATAGCTCCCATATATATGTTCGTCCGATTTCCAGTAATACAGCAATAAAATGGTCATTTTTTGACCGATTCTCTTGAAATTTGGTGGGAAGGACTTTCTTATGACTTTCAATACTACCGGTGAATTTCATACAAATCGGTTCATATATGGATATAGCTTCCTTATATATGTTCATCCAATTTCCAGTAATACATCAATAAAATGGTCATTTGTTAACCGATTCTCTCGAAATTTGACAGAAAGGATTTTCTTATGACTCTCAATACTACCGGTGAATTTCATAGAAATCGGTTCAGATTTGGATATAGCTCCCATATATATGTTCGTCCGATTTGCAGTAATACAGCAATAAAATGGTGATTTGTTAACCGATTTTCTCGAAATTTGGCTGGAAGAATTTTCTTATGGCTCCCGACATTTCAGGTGAATTTCAATAAAATCGGTTCAGATTTGGATATAGCTCCCTTATATATGTTCGTCCGATTTGCAGTATTACAGCCATAAAATGGTCATTTGTTAACCGATTCTCTCGAAATTTGACAGGAGGTATTTTCTTATGACTCTCAATACTTCCGGTGAATTTCATACAAATCGGTTCATATATGGATATAGCTCCCATATATATGTTCGTCCGATTTGCAGTATTACAGCCAGAAAATGGTCATTTGTCAACCGATTCTCTCAAACTTTGGCAGGAGGGATTTCCTTATGACTCTTAATATTACTGGTGAATTTAATTGAACTCAGTTCAGATTTGGATATAGCTCCCATATATATGTTCGTCCGATTTCCAGTAATACAGCCATAAAATGGTCATTTGTTAACCGATTCTCTCGAAATTTGACAGGAAGGATTTTGTTATGACTCTCAATACTACTGGTGAATTTCATAGAAATCGATTCAGATTTAGATATAGCTCTCATATGTATTTATATCAGTAGATTTTCACTCCTAGACCCACCCTGATTTAGATATAGCTCCCATGTATTTGTTCGTCAGATTTTGGATAATTTGTCGTCATTTGATGAGCTCCCCCTCCCCCCCCCCCCTTTTTTTTGCGTTTATAGGGTAGGAGTAGGGTATTATAAAGTCGACACCGCCCGACTTTTGCCTTTCCTTACTGGTTTTCCTTTCCAAAAGGCATAGCATTATCATAATATTCCAAATTTTTCCCTCTGGTCCAAATCTTCTCTATAGCATCTTGCCCCCTCTATGTTATGACTCCTTAATTGATGAAAGGCTTAATAAAGGCATCATCATAATAAGATTATCTCATAAATGACGTTTAAGAAGGACACAACTACAGACCGACATAGCATAAGCTGGCTACATGCTCTTGTTTTGATTTTCTTTGACTTTGTGTTGATATGGCTGCCAAGAAGTTTCCCTAAACACTTTCAAAAGATTGGAAATATTTTGAAGTACAAATTGTAGTGGAAATTCTTTTTGAAACTTTCTCCCCATTTTCCGCCACCATCACTCTGCTGCTACTTGGTGAAAAGCTGTAATTTTAGATTCCTTCTTTGGAAACCAGCAAAGCCATCATCACCACTAATCCCATTTCAAACCATCATCCCAAGCCTACTTCCATCTAAGCATGCCAAGGCAACTTTTGCCTCAAGAACCACAAAATGTTCTCGGTTGATTTAACAAAGCTGTAATTATGTCGAAATTGTTGTTAACAAGAAAATTTATGATTTGGTGAGGAAATAAATAAGTGGTCTAAGAAAGCAACAACAACCGCAACAGCAAAGGCAGGCAACAAATGCCTAAGAAAAGGAGCCGGCCCAGAAATTAAATGAAATTTATAGACTCCCAAACAAAGGTTCATCGTGGTAATTCGAAAAGTATTTCCCAAATAACGAATTACCACTCAACAGCAACTAAATCAAGTTTGGAAACGAATGAAAGAGTCATAGCAATAGCGGCTGCTTATGTGAAACCCATAGTAAAGACAGTCAATTATAAACTAAACTCCAAGAAAATCAGAGTTATCAAAAAAGAAGACCTACTCAGATGATGTTTGTAAGCCTCAAGGGATTGGCAAACTTAACGGAGAACAATTTGGAGTCATGTACATCTGCGAGGCCAATTGTCCTCGTGTCATCAATGTGGTTGACTGTGCAGTCATTGTTTATGGAGAGAAAAACCAATTTGAGGCTTTTGGCACAAACGCCCACTTCTGTAGAGATACTGAAAAATGCTATAATCACGAGGTTTTCTTCATATGGTAGGTTAAGGTAGGCCCTGAAATGATATGGCTTGCTTGAAACTTGTATTTAGAGGCATAGAAACTGAAACATTTGAAGCACTCACACCCAAAGATTTCTGAGGATAACCCCCCTCATGGCAAAGGGTCGAAACTAGGCTTGCCAGATGATCGGGATTTGCCGGGATTATCCTGACTGTTCTGTGACTGTCCCGACTCAAAATTACGGCACTGTGTAGCATAGTGGCCGTTTTCCCCACAACAGCGGCAGCACTTTCGAGTGTTTCGGACAGATATGACTCTTCCTCCAGATCAAGATGCCGATGTTCTTCACTGCAATGAATGTAGAGAGAAGCAACCTCTCCAAATCCTGACGAAGAATATGCCACAGGAAAAATATTGAGGAAAATGCGTGTTACCGTCTGTGCCTCGGTGTATTCGCCATCGAATCGGTCCAGATTTGGATGAGATATGCCCGTCCGTCCGGCTGTTTGCCGAGAGCGTTTTAACTTAAGGGGTAAGGCTGGGCACTTCAAATTTTGCACAAATACCTCTTCTAAGTGTAAGTCAATTTGGATTTTTAATGGCCCAAATTTGAAACAGCACCCACATAAACCGATATCCCTATCTGACTTCTTTAGTTCCATGTCAACCCTATTTAATTTCGATTTGTTTGAAGTTTAAGACTCGGTGCTTAGCTATGACTTTCAACATTCAAGAACCGATATCTAAATTGACAAAGAAGTTAATAAGCTAAATTTTAAACAATTTAACCATAAACCATGGGACTATGTCCTAAATCGGTTTATAACAGAATATAAAACCTTTGAGCAACCGCCAGATGTGCCTATGACAATTTGTTCATAGAACTTGAGAAATTCGATCCGTGGAAGATGGAATATAAAATTCGTCCAGGCGGAGCTTCACGCTCCCTCTTTTTTTTATACCCAACACCATAGGATGAGGGTATACAAATCTAGTCATTCCGTTTGTAAGACTTCGAAATTTTAATAATTAATTTTTTGATATCGGGAGGGGGATCGGACCCTCCCCCTTTCCACAAAAGTACTACCCAAAAATAAAAGTGGACCGATCGGGACAATATGGGATTCAAATGAAAGGTATTCAAGAGTAGAGTACGAATTTCACAATAAAAGTTGAGTTCAAGTACCTAGGGGGCCGCCCCAGCCCCAAAACCCCTTAAAATAGGTTTATTTGACAATATGGGACTCAAATGAAAGGTATTCGGGAGTAGATAACGAATATGGTCAAGAAGTAGGAATAGCCTTTATAAGTTATCGATAGCGGAAGGGGGTGGACCCTCCACCGTTACCCCAAAAATACCACCCAAAATCAAAAGTAGGCCGACAAGGACAATATGGGTATCAAATGAAAAGTATGCGGGAGTAGATAACGAATCTGGCATAGAAATTCATGTCGAAGTATAGGGGTCAGAACGCCCCCACAAAAACGCCCAAAATGGGTACATAAGCCAATCACGGATATATGGGACTCGGTTTGTTTGTTCCGTATAGACTGAAAAACGGCAGAAACGATTTTTTCGAAATTTTCGCATTTTGTGTCGGTTGTGTCCTTAAAAGCCGCAATTTTTGTCCAATTTGCCGCAAATTTTCATTACATTGAGTTTCAAGACTTCCTCCTCTGAGGACCTGCCATGCCTAGTCGAAACACATCAAATCAAGGTTGGTGTGATATATCTTCTGTTGCGTTCTTTCTTCCCTTGTATATAACTTTCGATCATTAAGCTCATCTCAAAATTGAAATTGATATAGAAACATCTCTGTTCGACAATAGAGTGCTCTACAGAGCTAGGCCTACAGTCCTCGCACCCACGAAAATACATATAAGCGAAACATTACTCTTGGGACATTGGCACAGATATCCTTTTTTTGGATATCTAGAAGGAGGCCACAGTAGCGCAGAGGTTAGCATGTCCGCCTATGACGCTGAACGCCTGGGTTCGGTGGTTTTCACCTCCTTAGCCTGGCAACATTTGTGAGGTACTACGCCATGTTAAACTTCTCTCCAAAGAGGTGTCGAACTGCGGCTCGCCGTTCGAACTCGGCTATAAAAAGGTGGCCCCTTATTATTGAGATTAAACTTGAATCGGACTACACTCATTGATATGTGAGAAGTTTGTCCCCTGTTCCTTAGTGGATTGTTCATGGGCAAAATTTACAATTTTTTTTTGCAATTTTGGATATCTAGAAGAAACAAAATTTTATTTTATTTTACTCTATCTCATTTTATTTTAGTCAACTCTCGAATAGTTTCTCCCTTTGCTTTTGTCTGTAATTCAAAATTTATATTTGATAGCTGTAATCAAGGGTTTCTAGAGTTGTCATAAACCTATCCACCCTTTGTGTCCAATTCAAATGCCATTGCCAAGATGACAATCAGCTAATACCTATAATTATATACAATTTTACAAGTCCCCCCTCACAACTATTTCCCTTGTTGAACAAACTCCTCAAACCCTTCAAAGGGTTTTTACAATGTCACATAAACTGGAGAGTGAATTTTTTTGTTGTTTTAAGAGCACCCTGAAAACGCCAATGATAATCTCTAGGCCAATTATAAAACAATGAAAGCAATAAAACTGTATTGAAATTATATCGAAACTTCCCCTTCAGATGGCAGTATTGAAAAACTTCTATAAGTGGCAGCAGGTATGAGGAATATTTCATAGCCGCACCATGCAAAGGCACGCACGTAGATATCCATCGTTTCTTTGTGTGTGTGTGTGTTTGTTTCGGTGACCGTTGTTTGGGAGCGACATTTGTGTTGAATTGCTTCCGAGAGTGTCCTGTTTGTGTCATGTTAATGCCATTTGTAAATGTCAGCTTTTGGTTACACTCAAGAATAGTATAATTATCCCTAACATGCACACACACACACAGTCAGCTACATATGCACACGAACACATATGTATACTGGGCGCTGGACATACTGCAGCACTGAAATATATACAATAGCTAATGGG